>NC_083629.1:26051162-26056162 GCF_963584025.1 Labrus mixtus | reverse complement strand
ACTTTGTTTTTGTTTACGGTTTTATGACCCGCCTGTTTCATTTTGTACGTAGGTCATGTACTCGTCACAGTTCAGACACCAGGTCACTTATATGTTAGGTTAGGGGAGGTGTTAAGGCGAGAAGTAGGTCCCTCTTGTTTAATTCAAATGTATATTTAATCATTTCTTTTTTAACTTGTCGCTCTGCAAAATAAATCACAATGTTTACATTTTGCAATATGAGCGTTTGAGATGAAAATTCACGTCGCAACATTCAGAAATAATTGCAATCAAGATTCATTAAAATATTTAAAGGAGGGAAATGTAACCTTTAAGCACGAGTTTGTTCTTTAGTGGTTTGTTGAACAGAATCCGTTTGGATCAGGTGAGACCAGCAGGTGAGTCCGAGTGCGTCGGGACTGTAACACCCTGAGGTCAGCCACTTCACAGAGCTCGTTACTTATCATAATCGCTCACCGTTATTGACAGACCCAAAAAACACAATTCTCCATAACTGATTGGTGCGGTGTTGAACTGTACAGGGAGCCTAAATCAATCAGGCGAGACCAGCAGGGGACTCTGAGTCCGTCAGGAAGATAAGACTCACCATGACATCACCATTACAAATCTGAGGTTATTTATAGATTTTGTCATATTTCTGTTTTTCTGATTCATCTTCTCTGTGATTGTTAATCATTTGTTGTATGGATTTATAAATGATGCAAACTACCATCAGATTATTGGTGAACCCTAAACCTAAGAAAAATGCTTTCTGGATGAATTTGGCTTCAGGAGTGACATGTTGCAAACACAGGTATTGTGTATAACACTGCAGCAGATATGCACACTATGTTAGCACCAACTGCACAGCACTCTTTACATTTCTTGTGTGGTTTTCTGTACTTATGATATCACACTTTTACTTTATTCAAATACCATGCAGCATGCTATCAACAACAAACAGGGAGGGGGGGGGGCGGGCTCTTCAGGAGAAAGAAGAAACAAAAAAATGTCGACTCACTGCTCGTTCTGAGCCAAGTCGTCGTACATCATGACCACAATCTGCTCGTCCGGGATGCCATTCTTGTGCACGATCTGGTAGGCATGGCAAGCATCAGCCTGAGACACAAAGAGAAAACAACAGATTTAATAAATATAAAAAAAGTTACAGTGTCTGGAAAATAAACTGAGGTGGAGCTGGCACAGGAAGGAGGAAGTGTCTTATCTGCAGGAGAGAGCTTATCAGAAAACAGAGTCATGCTCTGTGCGCACCCTAACCCTGTGTGCCAACAGTTTCATGACGTTTCCCTGGTGCACACCTCCCACCTGGTGCACACCTCCCACCTGGTGCACACCTCTCACCTGGTGTCTGTAGTTGTACCAGCCGTTGGAGCCAGCGACGATGAGCACCCAGTTCTTCCCGCCGTCTGCCTCCAGGGTGGGGAAGGCTTGTATCAGCCCGACACTGAGGCCGAGCAGCAGGATCACAAACTTGCACATGTCGGCTACTCTGTTAGCCCTGCGTGGAGAAACAGACAAATACAGTTTTAAAACCCTCTTCAATAAAACCTCTCTGGGAGTAACGTCGTTGATTCGCCTGAGAAGACGAGACGAGCAGCAGATAAACACAAACAGACACAGACATGCCACCTGACTCCTTGGATGTCACATGATACCCATTTTCGTACCATAGCTAAGCTAGCCGGTGTTACGGTGGAAGGAGTTACCGTGTTAGCTGGCGACTTACCGAATGCGTCTTCGTTTAGTTATTTTTTTATAATAATTCAACGCTATACTTTTTAATGAAACATTAAACAAAGGCATTCACGATGACACTTTAGATTTTTTAACATCTGTGTAACTACGACAACCAGAGACGCATTCGGCTGAGAGTCGCCGATTGACACGGTCACTCGTTACACCGATACACTGGAAGCATAGCAAGCTAACACTGACAGGACTTTTTAACAGCCTGAAAAAGAACTGAACAGAAATGAAAATGAATCGGAGTCAATTCAAGCGGCACCAAAAACACATAAAGAATCTGTTTCACCTTTCTGAAGCTGTTGTTAGTGAGGAAGACGACAGTGAAGTTCCTACATGTACATCCTCGGCGGCGCTCAGTGGGACGCTTATATGAGACGCTGGGAAAAACAGTAGTATGAAATTCTCGCGTGTCAACCAATCAGAGGGCTCGGGGGCGGGGCTTAATTGTAAACAGTCATGTGGTCGCAGAGCAGCAGCATGTTGTATGAACGTGTTGTCTGTTTTTATGAAGTGAAAACTGGGTTAACTGGTTTCGACTGGAGGATCATTTCTGAGAAAACAATCCTTTGTTTAAACCTAAACAAATATTTATTTATTAAAAAATCTACAAATTTATTTTGACTTTGTAAATGTTAGAATGGAGAAGATGACTTCCCCATGAATTATATCTAATAGTGACTTCACATTTAGGCCTACAGATTTTTTTTTTGGTTATATAATAATCATATAATAATAAACTTTATTTAAATAGCACTTTTTAAAACAGGGAGTGCTTTACAAATGGAAACACATTAAAAGAGAAACGTGATGAAGACGATTAAAAGCGACTAATGGGGGATTATAAAAAGAGAATCACAAGTTATAGAAATTAAGTTTATTGCATCCAATCATGAAAACAAAACATCATCTGTTTTTCTGAATTAAGCGGTTAGTTATTGCAGAATTACAAAAAACTTTATTATGAAAAAATACACATCTGTTCTGCTTTTCTGTCTTAACTTAAACGGTCTAGATGAGTCAGAAAAACTAAAGTGACCAACTGCAAACTGTTGCAAACTCATCAAGTGGAGACCACAATGGCGGTCCCTAAAGTCTAGTGACCAAGGACAGACCAAGACCAAGACCAAGACCAAGGCAGGGCGAGACCGATACAAGACCAAGACCATAAATATCAGTGAAAAATCATCAGCAGGCGTGTCACCCTCTTAGACCTTAACACCAGGAACAAGGGAGGGTTACCACACGGGCCTACCGGGGGCCCAGGCCCAGGGGCCAAAGGGCTCAAGCCAGAGCTCTTACTTTTAATGTTGCATAGTCGAAGGGCTCATGCTTATGAATATAAGCCTATTCATCATCATGGGCTCCTGAGGGGAGAAATCCTTCTTATCACCCCTGGTGGTGGTCTTGATTTAAAATCCAGAATCCGCCCAGTCTGAGACGGAGACAAGGCAGAGTATAGATGCTTTCCAATCCAAGAAGAGACCTCCAAAAAGAAGACAGAGTCGAGTAATACAACTCCAGCGGTCGCTCTCCCTCAGGCCCTGAATTCACTTGTTCAGGTCGGGTGAGAACAATCAGGGCGGAGCTGACACACAAAAATACCAATAAAAGAAAAGACTTAACATCTATGGAAGCGATTAGTGATCAGAATTCAAATGATAAAGCTAATTTGAAAATTCAAATGCATTAACAGAAATTCTTTTTAACTTTCAGAATATGAGTGTATTATATGACTCAAAAATAAAATGATGATTAAGTTATCTAATTTGAATTTTAGTTTTCAACTTCAAAAATGCACATTCTTTGACTAAAATAAAATGAGGAAGAAAATGACATTTGCTTTATCATTTTCAAAAAATACCCTGCTAAATCTGTATCATAATTCAAATGAAAAAGCTAATTTTAAAATGAAAATACAGGAACAGAAACACGTTTTAATTTTCAGATTATAGGTGCATTATTTGACCTATATTTAAAATGAATATTCAGTCATCCAGTTTGCATTATACTTTTACTCTCTATGTCTGCATATTGTATGACATCATTCAAATGAAAACTAAAAGGTCTTTGGCTTTTCCTTTTCAAACTTGCCGTGCTAAAAAGTGATCATAATTCAAACCAACTCGAAAACGAAATGGCAAAGTGGACGACGCAGGAAAGTGACGCAGGAAAAAGAATCTTCAGTGTGATTTTAATCGCCTTACCTCTAACTGAGAGTTTGATCTTCTTGATTTGAGTCATGAGGTAAATAAACTTTTTATGTCTTTATGCCTGAGTGCATTAAGTTTAGACTTCACAGAACATTTAAAGCCTCGTATTAAAGTCGACTTTTCAGAGAGGAACTTAAAGGTGTTTTTTTTAAAGATGTTAAACTTGATAAAGATCTATAAAGACGTGAGAATGAAGGTTATGTGTATTCTCCTGGAGCGGGCAGCAAACCTGCAGCCTGTTACATCACGCCATCACCTCTACAGGTGGCACAACAACCAAGAGTCACATGATTCATGAGGTTCACTCCTGTGGCTCAGTGGTAGAGTCAGTCGTCTCAACTGGAAGGTCGAGGGTTCGAGCCCCAGCTCGTGCAGCAACATGTCCGATGTGTCCTTGGGCAAGACACTTGACCTCGAGTTGCTCCCGCTGCTTCATCAGAGTCCATCTAACATTCAGAAAACCATCCTTCCATTATCTAAACTGCTTTTCACATTCAGGGTCGCTGGAGCCAATCCCAGCTGTCTTTGGGCGAGAGGCGGGGTTACATCCTGGACAGCCAATCACAGCGCTGACAGAGACAGACGACGATCAAATCAAGAAATAATAATAATAAAAACTCAGAGGAGGCGTTTTAAAGATGTCAGCAATAAATCAAACTTTTATTTCTCCATATAGAAAAAGAATTAAGTTAAGTCGTGAAACAGTCCATCGAAAAAATCTGCATCTCGTTTTCACCCGCTGGTCCTCGAGACTCGAAACCGTCGCCCCGAAACGAAAGCAAGCGAAGATGTAACAAAGTGTAAATACAATGTTCACAGTAATAAATATCCAAAAACAAAGTCTTTTATACATCCACAGTATATATATATTTATTTGTGTAAATATATATATATTTTTATATACTATATATAGATATAATCATATACAGTAAAAAGTTATCTTCAAGTTTATCAAACAGAAAGCTGAAAAATAAAAAATGGCTGAAAACAAAAGACAAAGTTCGATTGCATTTTTTTTTCATTCCCAAGGCATCGGTAACCATG
>NC_083629.1:26018662-26038662 GCF_963584025.1 Labrus mixtus | reverse complement strand
TTACACCCATTGTAGACAGTCATGACTCACAGAGTTATTTTCAGAGGAGATACTTGATTTATATATTTAAGTGTGAAGAATCACAGATTAAGACTTTAAAGTTTCTAAAGGTTAATGAAGGCGGATGAGGCTCCGTGTTAATCTACATATGAAGAGAGTCGTTCTCTTCACCTTCATGTCTGCAGCCCTCGTCTGACTTCAATAGAAAGATTAGTTTGTCTCAATATTCAAAAAAAGAATGGATTTAGTTTTTTGTCTTATAAGCAGAGTTTGCAAAGGGGTCCAAGTGTAAACAGAGCGGCAGGACACATCACCTTTGCAGACGCCTCATTGGCTGATGGATACGTGGATGTATGTGATTAGTTAGATTTTTATTTTTTTATTTCTTACCTCTCCGCTCACTGCGCTCTACACAGGAAGACGTGCAGGAATAATAACGAGTTCCTTTAAAGCTCATGACAGAAGAAATGTTTTTAACCTGGATTTAAACATGCAGACGTTTGGAGACTAACAGCTGCTGAACCAGGATCAGTCCGGAGTCCAGGACTCTGGACTGAACGAGGGGACCCGAGTCATCAGGTCTGAGTCTCTCAGCACACCAAGATAACGGACTCGCGCTGCGGTCTTTAAAGCCTCAGACTCCAGATGTTCACAGATACTGACTGAACTAAATGACCTCGGTTTGTCTCCTCCAATCATCGATTAGCTTCTATATTAAATATTGAATTCCTTTAAATCATCAACAATCAGAACATGAGCGTATGATTGGTCGTCAGGTTCCTCACCCAGTGTGTGTGGCGGATACGGGTGGGAGGGGGCGTGTCCTGAGGTCCCTCCCTGCGACACTGAGCTCTGCTGTGAGTCGCCCCCCGTCCCGTTCCCGCTCCCACAGGACAGCCCCCCCACCACGTCCGGGTCCTCGATGTTCCCTCCGCTGTTACAGCCGGCGCCGCAGCCTTTACGTAACCTGACAGAGGGGGAAACATTAACAGGTCACGCGGCGGCGCTCATGACTCATGAAGGTGAAATACGACTTTATGACGGTCAGCGCTCAGCACGCCACAAACCTGTGCCAGGTGCTGACCACAAAGTTGCGGATGTTCCCCATGCTGATGGGGCCGCCCAGGATGTGTCCGAGCTGCGGGTGCGAGTTGCAGTAGGAGGTGGTCAGCGGCGAGACGTAGATGGGATAGCCGATGGGCTGGTCGCAGGACGAGTTGATCATGTTTCTCAGAGCCTGTTTGGCGTTCTGGATGCTGCCGCGCTCCGGGTTTCTGTTCCTGAGGAAGACCAGCTCCTGCTGCTGCCCGGCCCAGAGACCCCGCACGCACTCTTTATTCACCTGCAGCACAAACACACACACAAGAGTCTGAGTCAGTACCTGAGCCAATCAGAGACCAGAGGAGAGGAGGGGATTTAAACTCCCTCTGAAGAAAGGAAGAGAGAGTTTTCATTTATAGCTGTAATACATCTATATGCTGCTGTTTTCACACTTTCAGAATCTCCTGAAAGACTTCCTGATATTTGCAGGCTGAGCGTCATGTAAATGGTAAATCAACTTGAGCTTGTATAGCACTTTTCTAGTCTTCCGACTCCTCAAAGCGTTTTTACACCACATGTCACACCTACACACTCACACACTGATCACTATGTAGTATCAACCATCAGAAGTAACTAATCCCATTCATACACCACTGAAGCAGAGGGAGCAATTCAGGGTTAAGTGTCTTGCCCCGAGGACACATCGGACATGTTGCCCAGTTGGGGGTCGAACCCTCGATCTTCCGGTTGAGGCGACGACTCTACCCACTGAGCCACAGCCGCCCGTCATGTGTGAACACAAACAGCTGAATGTTTCTCTCTGACTTTATAGAATATCAAGTTGTGATGAATTCTCTTTGTTTCAGTGTTTCCTCTTCTCTTTGTAGTACTTACACACACTAAGATGTTTTTCTCACAGTCCACTGCACAGCTCCTACATTTCACCTTTTGTACATTTTGTGTTTTTTTTATTTTATATTTAACATTTTTAAATTCTATTTTATATATTGTAATATCTTCTTCTTCTGTATTATTTAAGTTGTTGCTAGTTCTGCTTTATTTCCTTGTTAATTGTTTAGCACCAATACACCAAGTCAAATTCCTTTATGTGTAAATGTACTTGGCAATAAACCCTGATTCTGATTCTGATTCTGATCCTGATTCTGATCCTGATTCTGATCCTGATCCTGATTCTGATCCTGATTCTGATTCTGATCCTGATCCTGATTCTGATCCTGATTCTGATTCTGATCCTGATCCTGATTCTGATTCTGATTCTGATCCTGATCCTGATCCTGATTCTGATTCTGATTCTGATCCTGATTCTGATCCTGATTCTGATACTGATTCTGATTCTGATTCTGATTCTGATCCTGATCCTGATTCTGATTCTGATGAATGTAATCGGCTGCAGGTCTCACCTTGATGACCCGGAAGCTGAGGTATCGTCGATTGAGCATGATGATTTTGTACTCGTTGGTTCCCTCGTCGAGGACGTGGCGCAGGGCGAGGAGCGACTGGGCGTTGGACAGCACGGCGCTCCTCCAGGCCGGGTCTCCCTCGTGAGCGATGACCAGGTTCTCCTGGTGGGACGAGATGGCCTCGAAAAGGACCGCCGGCTCCTCGTACTCATCGGGGGACGTGAAGTGGTCCTGGACGAGACAAGTTCAGAGGTTGGATTGGTATCAGAGCGGGGAACACACATCAGACTTTACCTGCACAGATAAATAACCGTTCAGTGTGACGACACATGCTCGCAAAGCGCCGTCTGTTTGGGAGATTCTAGTCTTCTTTTTGTAAAGATTTATTTTTGGGCTTTTTGGGCCTTTAATGTAGAGATAGGAGAGTAGATAGAGTCTGAAATCAGGGAGAGAAAGAGAGAGAGGAATGACATGCGGGAAAGGAGCCACAGGTGGGATTTGAACCTGGGCCGCCCACCTGGAGGAGCAAGGTCTCCATACATGGGGCGCACACTAACCACTGGGCCACCAGCGCCACTGGGACATTCTAGTCTGACGGACGACGTCCCTGAACACTTTTGTCACTGATCATCTGGACCCTGAGAGGTTGAGTGGGTGAACCTGTTGATCTCACCTGGTGGAGTTTGAGAGACATTCGGATTCCGGGCACCACCACTTTCCTCAGCAGCTCCATGTCGGCGAAGATCCACTCGTCTCGCACCGAAGAGATGCGGAAATCTCCCTTAAACAAGGCGTGAAGCCCGTAGAGGAAAGACTCCAGGTTACTGTGCAGGAGAGAAAACCACGCAGCGTTCAGTCAGGGCAGAAAATCAGGAACAAACACTGAAGAGAATAAAATGCACGATTACATTTATCTCTTAAATGTAACAGAGGAAATATTAAAGACATATGAGTCAACATGTGCAGCGCAGCCCGGTGACCTTTAAAGGGATACTTCACCATGAAACATGAATCTGTATTGACATTGGGTCATATATGTAGAAATGTGAAATACATTTTGAAGTTGGTGTCTTCTTGGCCGAGAAAAGACAGAAAGTGTTTTTTTGGCTCATGTGGATGAAAGACACCAAATCCCAGAATGCACAGCACCACAGGCCACTCCCACTAAGGTCAGGTTTACAGACATATTTACTTCAACATAAGGCTGTTTCCATACAGCCTGTTAGCATAGCTTCCAAGCAATATGGCGGACGTTAAGTTTCGATTCTGGGAGTGAGTTCCCGCCCACTGATCTGTGATTGGTCTGTAGCTTCAGTGGTCGAAAATATGAGGAACTAGCGTTGTAGTTTCACCCCTCTAACCACAACAGCTTCCAGTGACGCAACAATCATCATTTTTGGGTCACTGGAAGCTCCTTTACAGACTCAGAAAGACAAAGATTTCACATCTCAGGGGAAAATGAGGGCGGGATGCACGACCATTCAAAAACACTACCAGGTCTCTAATGATACAAAGATTAATGCAGATGGTGAAGTATCCCTTTAAGGTTGTCAACATTTTCAATACTTCAATACCATCCTTTTTCTTCCTCTTATCCGAGGTCGGGCCACGAGAAACATGAAGGGTTATCGTTTGATTTTTTGTCAGAATCAATCTGTGAATCTGATGACACTCCGGGTTAGCTTGATAAAAGGTGATCTAATAATGAGCTTTAAATCACCTGGACATGTGATGAGCTGCCGTCCCCAGAGCTCTCCTCCCCAGCACACACAGACCGAAGCAGAGCAGCACCAGAGACGAGTCCTTCTCGCTCTCCAGAGGCTGAAAAACACAAGACACAGACACGGGAAGAGTCAGGAAACACTCGCTTGATCTGGTGCTAAATGTTTTCTTTAAAGCCTGAACAGTTATTTGACTTATTGGAGTACATCGGTGTTATTTCCTCATTTTTGCCATTTTCTTTCATCCGTTAACCTGCTCTGTACTTCATTTTCTTATTTTCTTTCTCTACCCCTCCAAGGTGAAAGCTTCCTGTGTTCTTTTGTAAATAATTTAATTTAAATGTCATGTTACTTGAATATGAATAAATTTGGAAGAGCTAAATTGTTAAATTTACTGCGAGCATCGTACCCCCCCTCTTTCTGCAAAGAAAGTGCTCCAATGTTTGAATGTTTGAGGGAGGAGTCTTGCACTTATTTTGTTATTATGTGTAATTACTAATGTGTGAAGAATGCTTTTCCTAAATAAAAAGCCTGAACAGAATCATGAAGATTTAATGTGAACAGTTCCATCCCTTTCTCCTCCCTCCACAGAGAAACACTGTGAGCTGCTTGTTTGGAGAAAAGGTTCAGAATCAATGAAGTGGAGTTCATTAAGACTTCAGAGAGTTCACTTCATCAGACGCTGAACAAACACGACTCCAGCAGACAACTGACAACTTTTAAACGATGTGTCAGAGGAACACTGATAGTGCTTTTACATTTTGCAGAAATCTCCTGAATCTTTATAAGTGACACGGCGTTGTTTACCTTGGCTCGTCTCGAGTTGCAGTACTGGATCCAGCTCAGGTAGACGCCACAGAAACTGTCTCTGGAGATTCCCGCCAGCCGGTGGTCGTAGTCTTCGTCGATGTTGGGGTTGAAGGTGGGATCCAGGTCGACGTAGTTCCTCTCTCCACACCCCCGCAGGCCGTCCTTCATGGTCTCGTTAGCCAGCCACTCCTCCAGTTTGGGCGAGGCGATGACGTAGTAGATGATTCCCTGAGTGACAGACGAGATGTGTGATTTAAAAATAAAGAAAATGAAAAACACGCTCGCGTTCAGAAGAGTCGCCCACGTCTCCCGCTGACCTTGACGTAGTAGGTGGTGAGGATGCGCCGCAGGTCGAACACCTGCAGCATGGAGGCGGCGCTGTTGTCGGTGATGCTGTAGCCCTCCAGCACGTATTTGGTGACCAGCACCTCCCACGCCAGCCAGCGCTGCCCGAAGGCGGCGTTAAAGGACAGGATGTGAGGGAGGTGACCCGGCTCGCAGCAACAGCAGCCCTCGTCCTCCTCCACCCCCTCTGTGATGGCCTCTACCTCCCTCTGCTGGCAGTACGTTCCTGTAGAAGAATACAGATCCAGATTATCATCTAGTGTTCCTGCTCAACCGCCTGATTCCCTCTTTTAAAGATCGACATCGTTTTTCTTAAGCTTCTTAAGTTCTTATCTTTTCCTCTTATTCATGTTGTTGTTATGAAAAGGAAACTTAAAGGAGCCACGTGTGACTCTGACAGGAAGCGTTTCTTACTAACACCGCCCTCACCTCTGAACTCCAGCCCTCGCAGCTGGAAGGTGACCAGGCCGTTCCCGATCTCGATGAGATGCACCAGAGCGTTCAGGTAGTCCGAGGCCAGGATGAAGCAGTCCCCCGTGCTGAAGTTCCCCCAGCGGCCCAGCAGGAGGTCTCCACACAGGCTGTGCTGCAGCGAGCGGGTCAGGTGCTCGTAGAAGATGGAGTTCAGGTTGTTGTCATCAGAGCCTGAAGAGAGGCGAGAAGAAGACAGAACGTCGGTCACATCGGCAAATTATTTGAAACAACACATCAAGCTGATCGTGTTGTGCTTTTAGCATGTTGTGCTTTTATTTTGAAGGTGGACAATCTGAAGTGTGGTGCTTTTATTTTGAAAGTGGACAAACTGAAGTGTGGTGCTTTTATTGTGAAGGTGGACAAACTGAAGTGTGGTGCTTTAATTTTGAAAGTGGACAAACTGAAGTGTGGTGCTTTAATTTTGAAAGTGGACAAACTGAAGTGTGGTGCTTTTATTTTGAAAGTGGACAAACTGAAGTGTGGTGCTTTTATTTTGAAAGTGGACAAACTGAAGTGTGGTGCTTTTATTTTGAAGGTGGACAAACTGAACTCAGTGCCCTCACCTGGATTTCTGTCCAGCTGGGAGGCCAGACGGGTGTTGGAGTGATCCACTCTCTTGGTGCTGCAAACAGAGAGACAATTAAAGTCGAGCATTCAGAAAAAACAGAATTCAAGCTCCCTCTCCTCCTCATGATGACCTTTGACCTCATGATGACCTTTGACCTCATGTTGACCTGTCATGATGTCAGTGTGTGAAACCTTTAGAGCAGCTTTACATGATCTGATACTGACGTCAGTAAAAACCCTCATTTCAGCTACTGTCTCTTTAAGACCCGCCCCTCCCCATGTGCCCACTCTCTTCTGATTGGTCAGCTCTCTGGAAGCCTTCCTGAGGGGGCAGAACGCTGCAGGGCTGCCAGAGGAGTGCTGCTCTCCAGGTCTGAGAGAACAGAGTCTCTGTAAGAGGTTTCAGAGGCTTGAAGCCGTCTGCTGAAATTCTTGGTTTCATATCGGGGAACTACGGCGTGATTTACAGAACGAGGCGTTTAGCGCCCTCTGCAGACTCATCCTGGGATTACTCCAACATACGATTACCTCATGATCTGAAACTTTGACCACGTTTAGTTTGAACATCCAGCAGAGTTTGAAATGAGGACCAGTGATAGGTCGACTTTTATTTTAAAAAGTTTTATAAAAATGTTTTCGTACTTGTAGTCTCTCTCCCAGAACTTGACGGGACGAACATAGGAGGTGATGAAGATGGCGCTGCCCAGGAACGGGTTGAGGGGGGTGGAGAAGATGGCCGACACGACAGCCTGAACAAACAACATGGCCGAGTCTGAAGAGGGTGGAGTTAAGGATCACTTCACACGGCCTTCACAGAGGACTTTAGAGTCTGCTGCTACAGATCCTAACACGACACCGTTTTGCTCTAAAGCCCGGCTCACTCTGCAGGATCATCGATTTGAGCTCCGATTCTTTCTTCCCGACAATCTCAGGGTCGCTCCTGACTCGAGGCTGCTCGGACCCGATTATCTGCTCAGATTATGTCGTAGTGTGAGCGGTACAAAGATCCAATCTTAACGTCCCCGATCTGCCCGGCCATCGTCGGGGACGCCCCGATTTATTTCAAACATGTTTGATATTTAGAATTTAAAATCTTGAAGTTTACGTCATGAAAAGGTCCGGCAGAAGTTGTGTGTGACTACAATATAATCACAAGAGACAAGGGAGGACTGTAGTCATGGCGACCAGCGGCAGGACACAACCCGGCGTTTTTTTAGTTTTTTATTAGTTTTCTGTACAGATCATCAGTGCAGCACTTTTCTGAAACTTGTCTCCATATATCTACGATTGTATCAACTTTTCTATATCCTACAACAACTTCCACTTCCTTCTCTTTCACCGACCGTCGTCCTTTGGAGTTTTTAAATGAAACTTTATTAACAATTGTCAACGCTCCGTCCCGATTTCACTCGTACAGTGTGAGCTGACATGACACCCCGACCCTCACAGAGTGAGCCAGGCTTAAGAGAAGCTTCCCAAAGGCATCATAAACATCAGAGCTACTTTAAAAACCCAGAGCGTGTTCAGTCTACACGAGGTGATGAAAGGTCGCAGTGAAAGGATACGAGGCACAGCGAAGGGCTGAGCGAAGGCGTGGAACGCGGAGCCCCATGTGATCTGCCAGGGGGCGATGTAGGTGTAGACGAAGTGCAGCTTGTAGAACAACTCCCACATCTGTCAACACAAACAGCAGCTTCATGAACACATCTGTAAACATCTGTAAACATCTGTAAACATCTGTCCTGATCATCGGGACAGGAAGTGGCTGCTTCCACTGATCTGCATTAAATCAGAATCTAAACAATATGGACGTCACGTTTCCCTCTGACCTTGCTGAAGACGATGGACATGAGGAAGAGGTCGAGCAGCAGCGTCTCAGACAGATGGCGGTAGTCGAAGGTGAAGAAGAGGACGGTGAAGAGGATGGTCACGTACTGATAGGTGGGGCTGCTGTAGGAGGAACGCAGCAGCTTCAGGCCCGCCACCGTGATCATCAGAGCGCCAACCCTGGAGGACGTTTAGAAAACTGTCAGTGTGGCAGCGGCGGCGGGTGTTAACGGTAAAATCAGGATCAAACCGCACGTTTATTCTGAAGTTACAAAGAAGTTAAGAAGTGTCCAAACAGAGGAACACTTTGAGGAAATAGATTCATGATTAGCTTAGCTTAGCATAAAGACTGGAACCGGGGGGGACAGCTAGCCTAGCGGGATCAAACAGGAAGTTGGTTTTTTTTGTGGAGGAATCCAACAACCCATTTTTTTCATTTTATTTAAACGGTTAGTCCGGATAAAAAAAACATTTATTATTTCACAACAGTTTGACCTGTCAGATATTCGACCTCGAGAGAGAAACAGGAAACACTTTGAAATAAAATCGGAGTTCTCACTCGGTGTCGAGTCTCTTTGGACTGGCGAGCTCTCGGGCGCTGCCGCTCAGCTCGTTGAGGATGACGAGAGGATAGAGGACGTTCTTCTCCACGAACAGCAGCCACACGTGGAGCTTCTCGAACCACATGACGTGAGCCGCATCTGAGGGGAGGAGCCAACAAGAGTCAGACGGCGTCTATTAACTGAATGAAGTGTTTTGTTTTAATGAATGCTTTGTGAAAGAGTCTTTCTGCTCCTTTTGAGATTTTATGTTTGTTCGTTTTTTCTTAACTTTATTGTTTGTTTGAATAAATAAATAAATAAAATCACAGAGCAGTAACCTTCAGGAGCGGGACTCACCCCTGACTTCAAACTGGTAGTACTCCTTGGTTTTGAGCAGCGGGTGGGAGAAGCAGTACCAGGGCAGCTGCTTGCGGACTTGAGGCATCAGGTAGTGTGTGAGCAGGCCGACCGTCCCCAACAGAGCGTACAGGACGTAACTGAGGAACGGCTGAGGGAGCAGAGAGAGACGGACGACATCATCAAACACACAGAGCGAGATCTCATCAGCGACGTGATCACAACTCAAACTCATGTATATCTCTGTAATAACTGCATGTATGTAAACGTATTCACTACATGTATATGATATGGATACATATGTGTGTATGTATATATTTATTACCATCACCTTTTTATGATGGTCACATTACATTTATATACATTTATTTTCTTTCCATTAATGTTTACATGCATATATTATTTTTTTCTCTCTCTAACTATTTTTCCATTTATTTATTTATTTATATATATATATATATTTTTTACTCGCTACTCCCCACTAAGTTCCGCACTTTAATGCAGTACGCTGTCACGAACACATTCACACCTTTCTAACACACCTGAACATATAAATCATTACTTGACTTTCATCTCATTTAAATGTATTTTGTCTGTATCTTTGCTTATGTTTTGCTTCTGTTGTATTTTTATTTTTTGTCTTTATTTGTTCTCGCTTTAGTTGTCCTGTCTGTTATATTCTTGTTTCATTTTGTTCACCTTATCACCAATAAAAAAAAGAACTCACTCAGACTCACGCACACACAGTGACATTGAAGCTGCGCTACAAGGTCATGTGAGTGATCTCTGCTTTAAGGGAATTTAAATGTGCAAGTATGGAGGATGTAGAGCAGATGGCCGAGGGTTCAAATCCGACCTGTTGGAGCTATTTAATTGTTGTTAGAATTAGTATTGGTATTTAGTTTACTAATATTTTCTTTTGCTGGTTATTTGTTTAGTAAATTTAGTTTGCATTAGTATTTTTGTTTGGTATTTGGGTAACACTGTGGGCACCAGAGGTTATTTAAGTAAGAGACAGGTAGAGGACCAGCATGCACCTGGGTGGGCCTGTGGTTTTTTTACTTTATGTAGTGGCTATTTGTCCAAAAACAAAAAATTATAAATAAACCATAGGCCCACCCAGGTGCATGCTGGTCCTCTACCTGCCTCTTAATCAAATGACCACTGATGCACCATTTATTTAAGTATGTTTGATATTAGTTTATTTCGATTTGTTTGTTTTTGGACAAATAGCCACTACATGACCTTTGACCCCCTTCCTGCATGTCACTCTGGTGATTTGTGTACTTTCTTTGGAGTTCATCTCGTGATCCTTTACGTCTAACGTCCTCCTCTGAGAGCTCTGACCTCCAGCTGTGGCGAGGCTGAAGCGTGAGAGATTCTTCTAAAGAAGTTTTTTCTGTACCTGCAGTGCAATGAACACGGTGCTGACATGGATGGCGAAGTAAAGAACAGCGATGACCACGCAGACGATCAGGTCAGACTGCAGACGCTCGTTCTGCAGGGGGGGAAGAAACGTTTAAATGTCTTCACTCGATGTTTGAAAACAGCTGATGAAGGAGTCGAACTCACCACCGAGGCTCGGAGCTTATCGGGCAGAGGGTCCTGGACTTCTGACAGAGGGTCCTCCGGGTTCTTGTCTTTTAAATTAGGCAAAATCTTTGACTGTATGAGCGAGCTGTGAAGAGAGGAGCAACAGACACAAAGTGATTACAGAAGGAGAACTCACTGAGACCGTTTGGAGCTCACATATGAACGCCCGTTACACAACGTCTGCAGCTTAAAGGCTTTATATGTGATTCTTTGATCCAGCAGACGTCGCCCTTGAGCACCAGCATGAAACCAAAACAACTGGCGCTGCATTGTTGTGTTAGCATGCTAATGCTAGTGATCTTTATTATGCTCGTATCTTCACACTGCATGTAAATTTACCTGAAATGAGCGTGATCTAGAAACACAGTTAAGCAGTGAGTACAGTATGTTATTCTTCTTTTCTCTAGTCCCTCAAAAAAAATTATTTTCAGAGGATATACTTGATTTCTACAAAAGTGTGAAAAATTGCATATTAAGCCTTTAAGTAAAGTCATACCGCCCTGAGCTGCCGTCAGAGGTAGTGACAGAGGTGTTATGAGGAGAAGAGGGTGGAGATGTGTAACGTCAGATCAACACTGTGTGTGTGTGTGTGTGTGTGTGTGTGTGTGTGTGTGAATGTCCTGCCGTGTATCGACATTCTGTACTGCTCACGCTTCTGCAACGCAATGTGAAACCACACGCTGTGACACATATCACGATGTTATGGATCATGCAATGTGCAAGAAGAAAGACTTAAAAATGGCTGAACTCTGTTGCAAGTTCTGTTCACTTTGTGATTCTGCAAAACTGTTAATTCGGAGATCCTGGAGACGGCCCTGGACGCGGGTCAAGGAGGTGATCCAAAACACTCTTGGTCATTTGTTTTTTTGTGCATGATCCAGGTCGGCGGAGTCAACGCCAGAAACACCTTGAGAGTGTGTGGAGGGTCGTTGTGAACTCACATGAGGACTGAGGGGTCGCTGCTCTGCCGGCTCAGGTGGTAGGACACGGCCACCAAGAGGCCGCAGAACACCGAGAACAACACGGGGATGTGATGCGGCTCCCACGACTCCTGAAACACAGACAACAACATCGATATGAGATTTAATAATATCTCTCTACACAGAGCCTGCTGCTGAAAACACTCTCTCCTTGTTCAGAACTATTGAACAAAAGACGCTGCTGCTCAGAAAACGCCAGGTGGACTCGGGGCCTTACTGAGTGTTTGAGAGTTTGATACACTTTGTATAACTGAGCTTTTTTTTTTTTTACATCCACAGCGAACTTAGCGTCACCGATGGAAAAAAGCAAATAAAGGGAGGAGAAAAAAAAAGATGAATGTTGATGCATGCAAAGAATATTCCCGTGCAACAGGTCACTGCTACATCTCTGAATCAACACTTCTGAGAGGTCGTCTGGATCTTTAGTTTGATGGCTCTAGTTTCTTGTCCCTGTTTTTCAAACTCTGCTCTTTCTTTTCTTTTTTTTTACTTAGTTTTTATTCATTTTTCTCAACAACAGTACAATATGAAAAATATTTCTTTTTTTTTCTTTTTCCAGCTGTATAGTTACATTAGGATATTAAGCCAAAATGTCCACTCCAAAGAATATACATATACACAATAATACACATAAACAAACAAGTACATAAATAAATGTTCATAAAAGTGAAGGAGAAATGAAAATCAGAAATAAAAGTTGTAATAGTAAAGAAATAAATTCTAATCCACTCAAAGATATCACGTGTCACAGTACAGATGCGAAGTCAACCCCAGGGAGAAAAGGTGCAACATCACTCTCTACTGCATTAGTAAAGCCAGTACAGGTCTCCATCTTGTTGTGAAAGTTTCTTTTTAGAGTCTTAAATTGTTTGTAATTTGTTCCATTTGATAAATGTCCCAAACTTTCTGGATCCATATATTGTAAGTGGGAGGGTCTGAGTATGGTGATGCACTTCAGGCCCTCCCATTCAGGCCAACAGGTGTAAACTCTGCTCTTAGTATTTAAAGAAGTCTGATTCACATCCCAGTGTTGCTCAGATGTAGAGCTGTTACATTTCAAAGTCGGTCTTTTCTCACCTTCAGAGCTCCGTAGCAGAATCCGTACAGCAGAGCGACGGTGACCACGCTGCGCAGGACGCTGTACAGCGCTGACAGCAGACTGGTGGAGGCTGCAAAGAGAGCAGAGAGGATGTCAGCAACGCAGGCGCTCAACCTGACAGCGAGCAGGCCGGGCAGAATGCAAATCAGCAATTCAGCCTGAGGAGTCATCAAGTATAAGAGGCAGGAGGGGGGGGGGGGGGCGGGGGGGGTGTTGTCTCATCGTGTGGAGGTCACAGTCACCAGAGGACAGAAAGTCATAAATCATCAAGGCGCTCACCGTTGCCCCCGAACACATGGATGTCCAGCTGCTCGAAGAGGTACATGACGAACGTGTTGACCTGCGGCAGCAGCCCGACGAAGAAGATGATGGGGAAGCACAGGATGAAGACTGCAGGGGGACAAGATCAGGAACATCACAACTCTGTGTTTTTATTGTTTTACATCTTTGACTGCAGGCTGCAAAACATTCACAACACGACGTGTGAGAGAACAGAGACGAGGCTCTGGGGACGCCGCCGCCGCAATTTATGTTTATGGTTCTTTAATGAAGGAAATCATCTCCAAACAAACAAACAAACGAGACTACAGCTCAGAGACACAGAGACAGAACCTGAGACCCGTCTCCACCAGCTGGTTCAGTCTTCATATTTCTGTCACATTTAACCCTGAAGCTCTAACACAGCGCTGTAAACGCCACGTGTGTGTGTGTGTGTGTGTGTGTGTGTGTGTGTGTGTGCTCACCAATGACAAGGTCCCGGGCCGAGGCGAGGACCAGGGAGCTGGTGAGTGCGACTCCATACAGGGTGAAGCGGGACGACGTGGTCCTCAGACTGCCGTAGTGCAGCAGCCAGATGAGACCGCAGCACAGACAGAAGTAGACAGGCCGGCTGTACGCTATGATGCGGTTATGACCCTGGGAGGACAAGAAGGTCAGAATTAACGGCTTTTATCGTTTATCAGTCCTGAACACAGAGGGTAGGATTCAGAGCTCTGAATGTTTAAAGGGGATCTTTGGGGTCACATATCCTCCTCCTCTTCTTCAGTGTAAATAAGTCAGAGCTCCTCAAAACATGTGTGTGAAGTTTCTTGTTCTAAATCCACTCTGATCCTGTATTTGATCATGTCTATAAACCCCTCTATTTCAGCCCTGCTCAGAACAGGCTGTTTCTGTGTCTGTACCTTTAAATATGTAAATGAGCTGTGTCTGACCACGCCCCCTCTCTGGAAGGGCTTGGGTGTCTCGGTGCTTTCTCGCTCCATGTCCTATTGTTTACGGTGAGAAGGCAGACTCAGAGGGCAGAACAAACACCTAGCTGTGGGAGTGTCACCCACCTGGGGGAGGGGCTACTGCCCTTTGTGATGTCATGAAGGGAAAATCTCCAAACGGCCTGTTTGAGCACACATTTTCTGAAAAGTGGAGCAGGCCTTCTTCTGTGTTTTTAGAAATCTAAACTGCTCAGTAACATTTCTTCCAGTAGTTTTGCCTTGCAGGCCACACTTTGGGGGTTTCTGAGATTTTGCAGCAAACACAGACTAAATAAGGGAGTCAATTCCCAGAATGCCCTGCAGGACTAAAAATGTGTGTCCTCGTGATGCACTGTGGAGAAAAGCGTACAAAATAAATAACATCATCCGCAAGACTCCATAATGAATTCACTCCAGCAGGAGAAAGAGAGAATTCATTCAGAGGCGTCAGAGACACAGGAGCCTGAGGGACGAGACACTGGTGAAAAGAGAGAGAGGGAGAGAGAGGGAGGGAGGTAGAGAGAGGGAGAGAGAGGGAGGGAGGTAGAGAGAGGGAGGGAGGTAGAGAGAGGGAGAGGGAGGGAGGGAGAGGGAGAGAGAGGGAGGGAGAGAGAGGGAGGTAGAGAGAGGGAGAGAGAGGGAGGGAGGTAGAGAGAGGGAGAGGGAGAGGGAGGGAGGGAGAGGGAGAGAGAGGGAGGGAGAGAGAGGGAGGTAGAGAGAGGGAGAGAGAGGGAGGTAGAGAGAGGGAGGGAGGTAGAGAGAGGGAGAGGGAGAGGGAGGTAGGGAGAGGGAGAGAGAGGGAGGGAGAGAGAGGGAGGTAGAGAGAGGGAGAGAGAGGGAGGGAGGTAGAGAGAGGGAGAGAGAGGGAGGGAGAGGGAGAGGGAGAGAGAGGGAGAGAGAGGGAGGGAGAGGGAGAGGGAGAGAGAGGGAGGGAGAGGGAGAGGGAGAGAGAGGGAGGGAGAGGGGGAGAGGGAGAGAGAGGGAGGGAGAGGGAGAGGGAGAGGGAGAGAGAGGGAGGGAGGGAGGTAGAGAGAGGGAGAGAGAGGGAGGGAGAGGGAGAGGGAGAGGGAGAGAGAGGGAGGGAGGGAGGTAGAGAGAGGGAGAGAGAGGGAGGGAGAGGGAGAGGGAGAGGGAGAGAGAGAGGGAGAGGGCAGGTTTCAACCCAGTAGGCTGCCCTGCTTTTTACACACCAACAATCACATTAAACAGACAAAAACTCGTCGTCAGACGAGTCAGAGTCCCCGAGGTGAGGTGAGGTGAAGAAGAAAAGAGGGATGACAGGAGGAGAGGGAGATACAGACAAAGAGAGAGAGAGAGAGAGAGAGAGAGAGAGAGCTGCGGTCTACACTCTGGACGGCTATTTAAAGCTCGTGCCTGCAGCTGAGTGGGAGCGGCATTAATAAAAGACACCGTTTCAGAGCTACTGACGCAGAGGAGGGAGGACACAAACACTCCGTTTGTACACATGCACCTCACAGCGGGACACTTTCCGTGTAGGTCGACATATTTATAACATTTAACTAAAGAGTGGAGTACCCGGAGAGAACCCAGACTCCTCACAGAGAGGCTCCTGTCAGACGGGGATTCAAACCAGGAACCTCCTCACAGAGAGACTCCCGACAGACGGGGATTCAAACCAGGAACCTCCTCACAGAGAGACTCCCGACAGACGGGGATTCAAACCAGGAACCTCCTCACTGTGAGGGAACAGAGCTAACCACTGAGCCACAGCAGGAAGAAGCAGCTTAGTGCTCTTCTTGTCTGCTCAGCGTGATGTTCTTTGACACTCTGTTGTCATTACAGAGTCGGACTCTGTTCTTTGGTCGGCCATGTTGGATGTGATGTTGTTTAAAGATCAGAAAGAGTTATGCAATTGTTGAATTTGTTTTTTCCATATTTACTGTTTTTATTATAATTTAATCCATTTATCATTTAATTCATATGTCATATAGTCATAACTACTTTTTTTTTTGCTTTTATATTTCCTGTCAATCCGACACACACCCGCGGTGCCTATGCACCTGTGAGGTCAGGATTACTGTGCCATACTTTGAGCAAAACCACATACGAGCTCGTAGGCATATAGCGTTTCTGCGTATCTGCCTGGTTCACGGTCTTCAAGCTAAAACCACATATGAACTTAGTATGACCTGTGGATGTATCACGTTTCTGCGAATATGAATTGTTGAGGTTTTACAGAATCTTGAAAAAAAAAGACAGTTTGGCTATAAAAAGGCTGTAGAAAAGAGAGTCCTCTAGAGTCCTGTACCAGGGGTTATTCTTGAATCTAATTATTCTAGAAATGAATGTTAGGCAGATAATCCTAGGGCTGTGATTATAACAAGTCCTCTCACCTCCAAAGGGTGTTAGAGGAGTAATTTTACATAGCTCCAGGTACTAGGAAAGAGGAGACTAGCGGCTGGTAGGGAGTGAGCTCTCACTTAGTTCTAGGAAAGAGGAGACTAGGGGCTGGTAGGGAGTGAGCTCTCACTTAGTTCTAGGAAAGAGGAGACTAGGGGCTGGTAGGGAGTGAGCTCTCACTTAGTTCTAGGAAAGAGGAGACTAGGGGCTGGTAGGGAGTGAGCTCTCACTTAGTTCTAGGAAAGAGGAGACTAGGGGCTGGTAGGGAGTGAGCTCTCACTTAGTTCTAGGAAAGAGGAGACTAGGGGCTGGTAGGGAGTGAGCTCTCACTTAGTTCTAGGAAAGAGGAGACTAGGGGCTGGTAGGGAGTGAGCTCTCACTTAGTTCTAGGAAAGAGGAGACTAGGGGCTGGTAGGGAGTGAGCTCTCACTTAGTTCTAGGAAAGAGGAGACTAGGGGCTGGTAGGGAGTGAGCTCTCACTTAGTTCTAGGAAAGAGGAGACTAGGGGCTGGTGGGGAGTGAGCTCTCACTTAGTTCTAGGAAAGAGGAGACTAGGGGCTGGTGGGGAGTGAGCTCTCACTTAGTTCTAGGAAAGAGGAGACTAGGGGCTGGTAGGGAGTGAGCTCTCACTTAGTTCTAGGAAAGAGGAGACTAGTTGACTAATGGGTGGTGAGCTTCCATTAGCTATAGTAAAGTTATTCACTCCTTTTTGCATGTCCAGGAGATGCAAAAAGGAGGACATCTGTAAAACATTTGTAAAAGAAGGATCACTCACATGGCGAGGGGAGGAGGAGTCCGGCTGAACACTCTGTGGATACAACAAGAAAAACATGTGTTATTACAAACTCTTATGATTTATATCAGCATGAAATAAAAACAGCTTTCAGTTGATCACCTCTTCAAACATCACTTCACTTTTCTCTACAAACTTTCATTACATTCAATCATTTTAAACTCCCATTAACGCGCACAGAAAAAGACGCTGGGCGCTGTTTGATTCCTAACCCTACCCTAAGAAACTCAAGAAACTGAGAGTACTCACCTTCAGTAAGGAGTACTGGCAGCTGGCGATGACGAGGCAGAACTGAAAGACCCAGATGTCGGTGAAGAAGCCGTGAACGAGCAGCACTGAACCCAGGAAGGCCACCAGGACGGCCAGCAGCACAGCGAGCACGTTCTCTAAGACCTCACGGTTCCTGAAACACAAAGGACACAAAGTCAAGGTCACACCAAGGTCACCGGGGTCACGAGGTCGTCCAAATCGTACAAACTTTTAGTTCTCACGTTTTAAAAACAGTACAATCTGAGTTATCTACCCGCACAGCTCTAGATCGTTTGCTCTGGTCTGAATCACAGACCAGTTTGTTACATTGTTGCATAATTACCTCGAGTTCGCTCTGTGTTTACACAGGGACGTTTACAAGAGGACTAGCATGTGTGATGAGCGAGGAGAACGCTCTCTGATTGGACGGAATCAGGGAGCGACTCGCTGATTGTATCAAAGATTTAATCGTCTTAAACCGCCTTTAGCTTAGTGAAACGTTAGCTATGAACGATGATGAAGGCTCTCGTACCTGTCAAACAGAGCCAGCAGCGTGAGCCGGTCAAAGTGCAGGCCCACCCACAGGAAGGGGAGGAGCCACAGGCGGTAGTACTGCCGGGCTTTGCCGGCAGCGTTGGCGGCGGCGGGGTCCTCGTGTCCCAGCGGTGCGTCCTGGAGCTCCGGGCTCAGATCTCCTTCGTGCTGCTCCAGCAGCTCCGGGTCCATCGTCAGCAGACGGTTCAGACGGATCTGAGGGAGGGAGATCTGTCCACCGGTCAGGCAAGACGTTTACACCCACAACAATCCTGACTGAACCACCTGGAGCGCACGCACTCACAGCCACCGGGGTCATGATGAACAGATGATCAAACACACCTCTCTTCAGCTTCACATTCACACTCCTGAACAGATCACGATCACTTCAGGAGGACTGCTGCAGAAATCCTGACCTGTTCACACACGCACCTCACAGCTGCTTTCAGCTTTGACCCTCAGAGACCGTGGAACGACCTTCCTGAGAGGAGCCGAGAATTTGCAAACTTAAATCTGCAAACTTAAACCTCTTACCTCCAGCAAGTATTTTTACATTCAGTTGCCTGAATAAATGTTGTATTTAATTTTTCATTTTTTTTAAACCAGTAGGAATATGTATAATATGTATAAATCTATTCCTATTCTTATTTTTTTATATTTTAAATTCTTATTTATGTATCTATTCTTATATTGTTTTATTTGCTTTGATAACCTGCTGCTGTAACAATTTCCCAGTTTGGAATCAATAAAGTCATTCTATTCTATTCTATTCTATTCTATTCTATTCTATATTGAGATTTTTAAACGCAGTCTTAAAACTCATTTATTCAGTCTGGCTTTTATATAAATTCAAATCTTAACATTATTGTTTTGTCTTTTTTATCTTACTACAATTTTAAATATTCTTCTCCTATGTATTAATTTTAATATCTTATTGCTTTTATGTGTCGTATTTTATTTTTTCATTTTTATGTATGCTTTTTATGTATTTTTAAGGTGCTATATAAATAAAGTTTGATTGATTGATTGACAGCGGGAGACTAACCCTGACAGACAGGAGTGTGTGTGTGGGGGGGGGGGGGGGGGGGGGTCTCCTGAGGTAAGACTCGACTTAAAAAACACGTACAGCTCCTCCAGGAAATGTCAGTTTTTCAGAAGTTTTTTCTGCAAGACGATCAAACACCTTTCTTACTGAGTGTGAACAGATCGATGTGTTTGGCTGTAAAATTCTGAAATCAAATAATGAATCCTAAAAATCGACTCTGGGGCAAAATAAAAAGCTGGTGCAGTGATTTTAAAGAAGATGGGAAGATTAGAGACCGATTAGAGAATAGTTTGAACACAAAGTCAAAAATAATCTGCAGAAATATTCAAAACCCAGATCTGCAGAGGGGAATACACACTGTTTGTTATTGTGTCTGAACGTCCTGAATATCAGTTTGTCTTTCTGTGATTCTCTGCAGGCTGTTCTCTCTCTCTCTCTCTCTCTCTCTCTCTCTCTCATGGCCTCGCTCTATTAAACACACACACAGCTCACTGGTTCTGTACTCACCAGGTCATGAGGGTAGAAGCGAACTGAGGTAGAACTGGAGAGGTGGGAGTCGGTGTCCCTGCAGGGCATTAGACACACAAAGCGCGCTGATGAGACAAAAGCAGCCGCTGCACTATCTCTATTAAATCATGATTCATTTCACCGTGACCTCCAAGCAAACAGCCAATCAGCTTCCTGCTTTGCTTTGTACTGTCATGTTTTTGTTGTTTTGTTTGTCACACCGTGTAAAGACATGTTGACCTTGACTCGTTCTCTCAGAGCGAGAGTGTGTTTTAAGACGAGTCCTCAGTCTGTCACTCACCACACGTTGTTAGAGGCTCGTCTGGTTGCAGGTTCAAAATTGACCAGCGACATGTCACACCCGCCGGCCTCGTACAAGGACGGTGTGAGCTTTCCTGGAAAAAACAAAACAATAGAGAGCGAGAGAGAGAGAGAGAGAGAGAGACAGAGAGAGAGAGAGAGAGAGAGAGGGAGAGGGAGAGAGAGA
>NC_083629.1:25937069-26014569 GCF_963584025.1 Labrus mixtus | reverse complement strand
CAGTCAGACATGCATGAGCATAGTTTTTTTACCGTCTATATTCAACACAAGTTGAATGTCGTCTCAAGCGGGACCCCCCCCCCCCCCCCCCCCCCCCCCCCCCCCCCCCAGCCTCCATACATGGGGGGCGCGCACTAACCACTGCGCCACCAACGCCCCCTCTCTGTTGTTTTTAATGAGACATGTTTGCGTCTCTGAAAATTGCTATTTTCTCCCTGACCTTGAACGCATCATAACACGAGACTGTCACTGTGCGTTTTTTCAGTGTACGCCACCACCGCCGCCAACAGCCACGAGTCTTCTTACGCGTGTTACTATGACGAGAAGAGGGACACGTACCTGGGGGACTGGTACAGCGTGAACTGGATGGAGGACTCGGACGCTGTGAGTGAACTTTGACCTGGACTCCTCCGCAGTGTGTGGTCACAGGTTTATTACATCGGACCTGGTTGTGATGTTCGTCTGTTTGTGCTTCCAGGAGGATCTGACCAAAGAAACTCTGCTGAAGCAGTTTAAGATCGTCAAGAGCCACACCAACACCAGCCACGTCCAGCAGTTTGGAAACAAGGTCATTCAAGGACGTTTGTCTTTACCTTCTTATTAATAAATCCTTTAAACTACAGGGAAATCTAAACTAATAAGGTTGATACGTTAATAATGGTGTAATTACCTGGTCGCACAGTTAAGATCTGGTATTCTCCCTCTGGCCGTTGAAGTCGGTCGATTCAAAAACATTCCAGTAGAAAACAGACTTTGTGAGTTGGACGAAGTTGAAACGGAGTCCCCATTTTCTTTTGCATTGAACAAAATCTGATGATGTAAGAGAATGATTGTTTCATGAAGTAAAATCTGAATATTGTGGTGGACAGATGTGCAGAAACTGGAACGGCTGTTTAAGTTTGATGTGTTTAAACTTGATGATTTAGTTTGAAAAGCTTGGAGAAGAAGACAGAATATTCTGTTTGATTAGTTTGACTTCTTGCTTTCTCTTTTTGTTTCTTGAGAATGAATATAGTTTACCTCGTGCACTCTGATCCGGGAACCTTTTTAATTTATGGTGTCATGTAAGAACATGAGGGTATATGGATGGATGACACAAAAATAAAATTAAAAACTAAAATAAACTGAAGCGTTCAGACCTCGTCCACATGTAGGCGGGTGTTTTTGAAATGTAGATTTCTCTGCGTCTTGACCTTTGTACACAAACGGCGTTATAGGTCACTGAAAACTCTCCTTCAGTAAAACTCCTTCCAGGGTGAAGATGTTCAGAAACTCTGTTTAAGGTGTTTCTGTGGTTTCTCCTCCGTGTGACGTCATCGTGCGACGCTGTCTCTTTAGTTTTCATGAGATTAGTGCGATGGCAGACGTGACCTAACTAGCGCTGGTGCTAACGATGCTAAGTGGACATTTTACATGCTCACACACACACACAGTTACTCTCCCACTACGCTGACGAGCAGAGACGCCTGATTGGACGACGGAGGTCACTGCTGCTTCAAACAACACTCTGACCACACAAACCAAGCCGCCAACATCAGCGGTGTTTGACGTTCCTCTATCGGACTTTAGAATTATTGCAGAGAAATGGCGAGAAAATGTGAAGGACGTCGTTGTTGACTTGGCGTGCTCATGACAGCCGTTAACTGTTTTTGTGTTTTCATGTGGACGAAGATGTTTTTGAGAAACTGAGCGTTTGGACGGCCCACTCGGCCTTACTCCATATCTTCAGCTACTGATGTGGAACGAGACAAAAAACGAGCTGATAGCACCCTCTTGTGGTTAAAATGGAGTATTTCAATTTATATTTTTGTCTCATTGATTGAAATTGTCCATATTTTAAATTCCTCTCTCTCTCTCTCTCTCTCCAGACGATGGCACACATGAAGGTCATAGCGTTTCAGGGTAACCCTAAGGCCACCAGCCCGCCCCCTCGTCCTCTGAACCTGCAGCCGATCGAAAACCCCGACCTGACCCCGAGCCCCGACGTCCCCCTGGCCATCCTCAAGAGGAAGATGATGAAGTCCAACGACATCAGAGTGGCACGGGGGCTTCTGGGGGAGATCGACGCCCACCTGAAGGTACAGACCGACTTCTAAAAGCGTCTTACCTGCACAAATTGAGGATTCCCCGTGACGGCTCTCATGTTACAGATTTCAATGTGTGTGTTCAGGTCAGAGAGATGCTCGCTGCCACAATGCGCAAAATAGTCGACATGGTGACCGGCAACCGGCTGAAGAGCGAGGAGGTTCTGAACGAGCACGCCGAACTCAGCCAGTATAAATGCTACAAGGCTGCAATGACCCACTACAAATACACCTGCTTCAACTGGCACAAAACAGAGGTAAAACACACAGAACTCTGCTGGAGGAAAGGTGTTTTTGTTTCCTTAGAGTAGTCACAGATCTGACAGGAAACATCTGTGCTTAATGGTTGAAACTAAGACACATGTCAGTTTTAGGTTCTGCTTATAAAGAGGAAGATCAGTTTCACAAGCTGTAAATGTCGGTATTAGTTCATGACTTTAAATCTTTAAATGAAATGACTGTAATCCAGGCCGAGAGCAGAATAATGTTTTACATCTGGTCTTTGGGGAAACCCGTTTTTTTCAAGCTGTGTCTGAACACATCGAGCTTCTTTTACTTTTTAGACGAGTGTTAGATTAACTGATGCAAATCATTAAACAGTTTACACTCTTTAAAGTTGATGAGAAATGGACTTTAGCTTGCAAAGTTATTTTCTAGTCTTCTTACTACTCAGCTCTTTAACACCGCAGGTCACACCTACACATTCACACGCTGATGGTAGAGGCTGCTGAGTAAAGAGTCCATCAGTATTAACTCATCCATTCATACACATTCACACGCTGATGGTAGAGGCTGCTGAGTAAAGAGTCCATCAGTATTAACTCATCCATTCATACACATTCACACACTGATGGTAGAGGCTGCTGAGTAAAGAGTCCATCAGTATTAACTCATCCATTCATACACATTCACACACTGATGGTAGAGGCCGCTGAGTGAAGAGTCCATCAGTATTAACTCATCCATTCATACACATTCACACGCTGATGGTAGAGGCCGCTGAGTAAAGAGTCCGTCAGTATTAACTCATCCATTCATACACATTCACACGCTGATGGTAGAGGCCGCTGAGTAAAGAGTCCATCAGTATTAACTCATCCATTCATACACATTCACACGCTGATGGTAGAGGCTGCTGAGTAAAGAGTCCATCAGTATTAACTCATCCATTCATACACATTCACACACTGATGGTAGAGGCCGCTGAGTGAAGAGTCCATCAGTATTAACTCATCCATTCATACACATTCACACGCTGATGGTAGAGGCCGCTGAGTAAAGAGTCCGTCAGTATTAACTCATCCATTCACACACATTCACACGCTGATGGTAGAGGCTGCTGAGTGAAGAGTCCATCAGTATTAACTCATCCATTCACACACATTCACACGCTGATGGTAGAGGCTGCTGAGTGAAGAGTCCATCAGTATTAACTCATCCATTCATACACATTCACACACTGATGGTAGAGGCTGCTGAGTAAAGAGTCCATCAGTATTAACTCATCCATTCATACACATTCACACGCTGATGGTAGAGGCTGCTGAGTAAAGAGTCCGTCAGTATTAACTCATCCATTCACACACATTCACACGCTGATGGTAGAGGCTGCTGAGTAAAGAGTCCATCAGTATTAACTCATCCATTCACACACATTCACACGCTGATGGTAGAGGCCGCTGAGTAAAGAGTCCATCAGTATTCACTCATCCATTCACACACATTCACACGCTGATGGTAGAGGCCGCTGAGTAAAGAGTCCATCAGTATTCACTCATCCATTCACACACATTCACACGCTGATGGTAGAGGCCGCTGAGTAAAGAGTCCATCAGTATTCACTCATCCATTCACACACATTCACACGCTGATGGTAGAGGCCGCTGAGTAAAGAGTCCATCAGTATTAACTCATCCATTCACACACATTCACACGCTGATGGTAGAGGCCGCTGAGTAAAGAGTCCATCAGTATTAACTCATCCATTCACACGCTGATGGTAGAGGCCGCTGAGTAAAGAGTCCATCAGTATTAACTCATCCATTCACACACATTCACACGCTGATGGTAGAGGCCGCTGAGTAAAGAGTCCATCAGTATTAACTCATCCATTCATACACATTCACACACTGATGGTAGAGGCTGCTGAGTGAAGAGTCCATCAGTATTAACTCATCCATTCATACACATTCACACACTGATGGTAGAGGCTGCTGAGTAAAGAGTCCATCAGTATTAACTCATCCATTCATACACATTCACACACTGATGGTAGAGGCTGCTGAGTAAAGAGTCCATCAGTATTAACTCATCCATTCATACACATTCACACACTGATGGTAGAGGCTGCTGAGTAAAGAGTCCATCAGTATTAACTCATCCATTCATACACATTCACACACTGATGGTAGAGGCCGCTGAGTAAAGAGTCCATCAGTATTAACTCATCCATTCATACACATTCACACACTGATGGTAGAGGCCGCTGAGTGAAGAGTCCATCAGTATTAACTCATCCATTCATACACATTCACACACTGATGGTAGAGGCTGCTGAGTGAAGAGTCCATCAGTATTAACTCATCCATTCACACACATTCACACACTGATGGTAGAGGCCGCTGAGTAAAGAGTCCATCAGTATTAACTCATCCATTCATACACATTCACGCACTGCTGATGAAGCAGTGGGAGCAACTCAGGGTTCAGTGTCTTGGCCACGGACATGGGGCTGCAGGAGCTGGGGATCGAACCCCCGACCTTCCAGTTGAGAGACGACTCTACCAGCTGAGGCTCAGCCGCCCCAGAGGAGATCAGTTCTGTTGATCCGTCTTTAAATACAGACATAATGTTAGGATTGGATGTCCGTACTAAACCTCTGAAAGGTGGAAAGTTTCACAGGTGTTGGTGTAAACCTCGAGCGTGGTTTCCTGCAGCTCTGAACGAGAACATGTGTTTAAATTAAAGCATTAAGTTATATTCAGATGGGATTTTTTAAAATCTTCTAATACCAGTGAAGACTGTTTAAATATTTCCCCGGTACTTTGATCAGCTGTTTGACATTTTGAAAGTCCCCCAAACAGCCCAGAGGAAATAAACAGGGTTGTTGACATTTACAGTGTGACAGACTGTGGGGAACACGTGTGACTCATGTTTCTGTCCTCTTTGTGTTTCAGTATGAGTACGCTCTGAGACATCTGTACGCTCTGGTCAACCTGTGTGAGAGAGGATACTCTGCAGACAGGTACGTCCTGCTCACTGCTCCACACCTGTCTGTCTGTCTGTCTGTCTGTCTGTGTGTGTGATCACTCTTAGTTAATAACAGGATGTAAGACGTCACCTCTGTGTGGTTTTCCTCTTTATTATTCAATAGATTTCACTTGTTATATTTAACCCACATTAGGCTAAACAACTTTCTGTAGCTCATTTTGACTCAGTTGCCCAAACTCACTGCAGGTATAAATACGCAGCTGAAAATAGTCCCCAATAAAGGCTCCATCGTTCCTCTTAGTGAGTGAGATGATAAAGGTATCTTACTATCTGATCATTAAGGAAACATGTTGAAGTGCTGGCTTCTCTGACAACAATGCAGCAGCCAGTATGTCCTCCTTCTAACTTTAGATTCTGCTCCTGAATGCTCTGGATTTGTTTGGACCAGAGAAGGTAAGGGCTTTTAAGACACGCCCCCACACGGCCGTTTTGGACGCCCCTCGGTTTGTCAGATATGAGAGCAGTTATCAGGTCAACAGGTGTTGCAGTGATGGAAGCGGGCAAGAGAAGTGGTTCAGATAGAAGTGATTGTACCCGACCTAAAAAGCCTCTGCATGTTTCTAATAAGCTCCACGAGCAGAAACGTGCTCAAACTAGGATCAATATTGGAGATGCTTTTGAAAAATGGAGAGAGGTTAGAACACAGAAAGGTTTACAGACCCATGCAGAGCTGGATAAACACTGAAGCTTCAGAGTCCACCACATGGTGACCTGTGAGAGCATCGAGGGGGGGGACAGCTCTCTATGATGTTTAAAATCTGTAATGCAGTACCCATTTTAACCACTAGGTGTCAGAGTTACAGACTGCTCCTTTAAACTGAATATGTTTTGATGTTGGTTATTGAAGACTTCATGTTCGCTTCATTAATCTTCGATAATGTTTTTTATCGTTGTTGTCTGATACCTCACACATTCTTTATCGTGTTTTCCCCGCGCAGCATCAAGACGGCCATGGACGCCACGTGTCACTTCAGAGAGTAAACGACTTTCTGCAAACCAATGAAAAGTCTCAAACCAAACGTCTTCCTGCGTGGAAGGCCCAGAAGACGACGAGCTTCTCTTTGCACTGCTTACGAATCAATCTGACGTGGAGTTGACCGTATCATTATTTTATCAACACACTAACACTTTTTTTTTTTTAACTTGTAATGTTTTTCTAATTTTACTGAGAATTTTAAACTTGTTTTATGATGAGATGCACTTTTGCTGTGAAGATTGTTGGATATTTAACTGCTTCTGATTGTTTTGAGGACACAATGATTGCATGGACTGTTTATGTTTTGCTCTCAGCTTTACGTGTTTCATGCACATGACAAACTACTGAACAGTGAATGTTTTCTGAAACCTCAAGACATGTAGTAACAGGGATCTTAAAATAAATCAACCAAAACTCTGAAAACGACTCGTATTACTTTTTTGATCTGGTGTGCAGATTTAACTGGAGCTGTTTTTCACTTTATAAAGGTGATGGGGTTAGGTTTTGGATGTGTGGGGTCGTCAGAGTTTAGTGAAGTCCAAGTGGGCGGTAACCACTGCTGTAGGGACTTGGGTTGTGAACTGGAGGGTTGCTGGTTTGAGTCCCGTAATGGTCCAAGGTATGAAGTAGGTCTGGTGCCAGGTGAATTTTTGAGTACTGCTTAGGAAGTCATGAGCAAGGCCTCTTACTTTGCCCCCTCACTCTGACATCGCTCCACTAATGTCCACAGGTCCTGTTAGTGCATGTGTGAGAAGCATGTCTCTCACTAACAGAGTAAACCAGAATGTCCCCTCAGGGATTAATGTTAAATGTAATGCACCATGCTCATTTTCAAATGTAAGTTGGGGCCTTGCTCAAGGGCACATTGGCAGTGCTCAGGAAGAGAACTGGCACCTTTCCAGCTACCAGTGCAATTTACAGACTTGGTCCGCAGAACCGGCGACCCTCCAGTCCCTACAGACTGAGCTGCTGATGGTTGTTTACCAGAAAACCTGACCAAGCTGTATCAACATTTTTATCCATGCAAAATCATATCAGCCCACAATAAATAATGAAAGTGCGACATCTAGTGGCGTATGTCTGTCCTACGTATAACATTTTTCAAACACATTTATTATAGAGGAATCGAGCTGTGCGCACAGATGTTATAATGAGCAGATACACTAATCAAGTGAACATTTAATGTTTAAGGACAATGTGCAAACTTTACAGGAGCAGAACAGGTTACAATATGTAAAAGTCAGATTTCATGTATCTGTCCTGGTGACAGTAGAGCTGAACCGGCCTGGTGGAGAAGGTGCTCCGCTGTCTGTCCAGCAGGTGGCGCAGGAAGAACTGTGTACCAATTTATAAAACAAGTAAAACATTTTAAATTTACTTGCATATTACTTTTAAGAGCACGAAAGCTGAAGAAACAGGAAGTGGTGTTATACCTACATACAATTATTTTAAAATAATGTTTTACATTTGTAGATATGGATTTTTTTAAGGATACATTAGAGAATTAATTTGATTATTTTGAGGGAAAACATAGTTACAAATTGTATTCAGAGCATTTAGATAGACGTCTTAATGTTATATTTAATTGTTAATTTCGTTTGTAGCCTCTGAAGATTTGATATTCATGTTTTTATTGCCTTTATTTTTGTATAATTTCAACATAATTTGATCTCACCGTCTGTCCAGGTGTCACGGGTGAGTTGGTCCCCCTGACAGGATAATCCCCGCCACTCCGCAGGTTTCTCATAGCATAACTACAGGGAATAAATTAACAGTAAACTACGCTCAGTAGCTTTCTTTTGTTGGGTGATTTCGAGTCAGTTTTATTGGTTTTACATAGCGGATGACATGGTATATATTTAAATATTACACATATTTAAAAATGACACACTGACATCGAATTTTAACCAGGCAACAAACCTCGCTACCCTCTTCTGTAAGGACCCGCCTACTAGGGAGGCGACTTCGTTCAGTACCTGCCCTCCTCTTAAAAAAGGAAGCTAACCTGACCGAAACTCAGTCACGTTAACATGAAATCTCGACCGAACACGGGAAGGATTTGTTAAAAACCGGACAGCTACGACGACAGGAGGATTCAAGACAACCGTTTGGATTTAACTCGAAACGACTTTCACCGTAAAACGACTAGAACGAGTTAGCTCGCTGCGTTAGCTTGTTTGCTAACTCGGCTGGTTCGGGCTGCGCGAGACGGATAACGGCTCTGCTGGTTCACCACTAAACTTACCTGTTCACCAGACTTACCTGTTCACCTAACTTACCTGTTCACCACTAAACTTACCTGTTCTCCTACCTTACCTGTACATCATGGGCTCCAGAGCGTCCACGTTACTCCGAGAAGAGGAGATTGAAGAAATAAAGAAGGAGACTGGCTGTAAGTTCACATTGATTCACTTTGTGTTCACCTTTTATTCTCTTCACTCTAACAGAAGTCTACAGGACAGGTACAGGACAGGTACAGGACAAGGACAGGTACAGGACAGGACAGGTACAGGACAGGTACGGTACAGGACAGGTACAGGACAGGTACGGTACAGGACAGGTACAGAACAGGTACAGGACAGTACAGGACAGGTACAGGACAGGTACAGGACAGTTCATGTACAGGACAGGTACAGGACAGGTACAGGACAGGTACAGGTACAGGACAGGACAGGTACAGGACAGTTCATGTACAGGACAGGTACAGGACAGTTCATGTACAGGTACAGGACAGTACAGGACAGGACAGTACAGGTACAGGACAGGTACAGGACAGGACAGGTACAGGACAGGACAGTTCAGGTACAGGACAGGGACAGGTACAGGACAGTTCAGGTACAGGACAGTTTAGGTACAGGACAGTTTAGGTACAGTACAGGACAGTTCAGGTACAGGACAGGTACAGGACAGTACAGGTACAGGACAGTTCAGGTACAGGACAGTTTAGGTACAGTACAGGACAGTTTAGGTACGGGACAGTTTAGGTACAGTACAGGACAGTTCAGGTACAGGACAGTTTAGGTACAGGACAGTTTAGGTACAGTACAGGACAGTTCAGGTACAGGACAGTACAGGTACAGGACAGTACAGGTACAGGACAGTTCAGGTACAGGACAGTACAGGTACAGGACAGTTCAGGTACAGGACAGTACAGTACAGGACAGTTCAGGTACAGGACAGGACAGGTACAGGACAGTTTAGGTACAGGACAGTTCAGGTACAGGACAGTTCAGGTACAGGACAGTACAGTACAGGACAGTTCAGGTACAGGACAGGACAGGTACAGGACAGTTTAGGTACAGGACAGTTCAGGTACAGGACAGTTCAGGTACAGGACAGGTACAGGACAGTACGGTACAGGACAGGTACAGGACAGGACAGGTACAGGACAGGTACAGGACAGGACAGGTACAGGACAGTACGGTACAGGACGGGTACAGGACAGGTACAGGACAAGGACAGGTACAGGACAGGTACAGGACAAGGACAGGTACAGGACAGGTACAGGACAGGTACAGGACAGGTACGGTACAGGACAGGTACAGAACAGGACAGGTACAGGACAGGTACAGGACAGTACAGGACAGGTACAGGACAGGACAGGTACAGGACAGGACAGGTACAGGACAGTTCATGTACAGGACAGGTACAGGACAGGTACAGGTACAGGACAGGTACAGGACAGGACAGGTACAGGACAGTTCATGTACAGGTACAGGACAGTACAGGACAGGTACAGGACAGGACAGTACAGGTACAGGACAGGTACAGGACAGGTACAGGACATGTACAGGTACAGGACAGGACAGTTCAGGTACAGGACAGGGACAGGACAGGTACAGGACAGTTTAGGTACAGGACAATTCAGGTACAGGACAGTTTAGGTACAGGACAGTTTAGGTACAGGACAGTTTAGGTACAGTACAGGACAGTTCAGGTACAGGACAGGTACAGGACAGTACAGGACAGTTCAGGTACAGGACAGTTTAGGTACAGTACAGGACAGTTTAGGTACAGGACAGTTTAGGTACAGTACAGGACAGTTCAGGTACAGGACAGTTTAGGTACAGTACAGGACAGTTCAGGTACAGGACAGTTCAGGTACAGGACAGTTTAGGTACAGGACAGTTTAGGTACAGTACAGGACAGTTCAGGTACAGGACAGTTTAGGTACAGTACAGGACAGTTTAGGTACAGGACAGTACAGGACAGGACAGGTACAGGACAGTTCATGTACAGGACAGTTTAGGTACAGGACAGTTCATGTACAGGACAGTACAGGTACAGGACAGTACAGGTACAGGACAGTTCAGGTACAGGACAGTACAGGACAGGACAGGTACAGGACAGTTTAGGTACAGGACAGTTCAGGTACAGGACAGTTCAGGTACAGGACAGTACAGGTACAGGACAGTTCATGTACAGGACAGTTCATGTACAGGACAGTTTAGGTACAGGACAGTTTAGGTACAGGACAGGACAGGTACAGGACAGTTTAGGTACAGGACAGTACAGGACAGTTCAGGTACAGGACAGGGACAGTACAGGTACAGGACAGTTCAGGTACAGGACAGGGACAGTACAGGTACAGGACAGTTTAGGTACAGGACAGGACAGGTACAGGACAGTTTAGGTACAGGACAGTTTAGGTACAGGACAGTACAGGTACAGGACAGTTCAGGTACAGGACAGGTACAGGACAGTTCAGGTACAGGACAGTACAGGTACAGGACAGTTCAGGTACAGGACAGTTTAGGTACAGGACAGTTCAGGTACAGGACAGTTTAGGTACAGGACAGTTTAGGTACAGGACAGGACAGGTACAGGACAGTTTAGGTACAGGACAGTACAGGACAGTTCAGGTACAGGACAGGGACAGTACAGGTACAGGACAGTTCAGGTACAGGACAGGGACAGTACAGGTACAGGACAGTTTAGGTACAGGACAGGACAGGTACAGGACAGTTTAGGTACAGGACAGTTTAGGTACAGGACAGTACAGGTACAGGACAGTTCAGGTACAGGACAGGTACAGGACAGTTCAGGTACAGGACAGTACAGGTACAGGACAGTTCAGGTACAGGACAGTTTAGGTACAGGACAGTTCAGGTACAGGACAGTTTAGGTACAGGACAGTTTAGGTACAGGACAGTACAGTTCATGTACAGGACGGTACAGGACAGGACAGTTTAGGTACAGTACAGGTCTCTGGGTCTTGTGGGTGGAGATGCTCTCTGGGTCTTGTGGGTGGAGATGGTTTCTGGGTCTTGTGGGTGGAGATGCTCTCTGGGTCTTGTGGGTGGAGGTCTTGTGGGTGGAGATGCTCTCTGGGTCTTGTGGGTGGAGGTCTTGTGGGTGGAGATGGTCTCTGGGTCTTGTGGGTGGAGGTCTTGCGGGTGGAGATGGTCTGTGGGTCTTGTGGGTGGAGGTCTTGTGGGTGGAGATGGTCTGTGGGTGGAGATGTTCTGTGGGTCTTGCGGGTGGAGATGTTCTGTGGGTCTTGTGGGTGGAGGTCTTGTGGGTGGAGATGCTCTGTGGGTCTTGTGGGTGGAGGTCTTGTGGGTGGAGATGCTCTGTGGGTCTTGTGGGTGGAGGTGCTCTGTGGGTCTTGTGGGTGGAGGTCTTGTGGGTGGAGATGGTCTGTGGGTGGAGATGGTCTGTGGATCTTGTGGGTGGAGATGGTCTGTGGGTCCTGTGGGTGGCGATGGTCTGTGGGTCTTGTGGGTGGAGATGCTCTGTGGGTCTTGTGGGTGGAGGTCTTGTGGGTGGAGATGGTCTTGTGGGTGGAGATGCTCTGTGGGTCTTGTGGGTGGAGGTCTTGTGGGTGGAGATGGTCTGTGGGTCTTGTGGGTGGAGATGCTCTGTGGGTCTTGTGGGTGGAGGTCTTGTGGGTGGAGATGGTCTTGTGGGTGGAGATGCTCTGTGGGTCTTGTGGGTGGAGATGCTCTGTGGGTCTTGTGGGTGGAGGTCTTGTGGGTGGAGATGGTCTCTGGGTCTTGTGGGTGGAGATGGTCTCTGGGTCTTGTGGGTGGAGATGGTCTCTGGGTCTTGTGGGTGGAGATGTTCTGTGGGTGGAGATGGTCTGTGGGTCTTGTGGGTGGAGGTCTTGTGGGTGGAGATGGTCTGTGGGTCTTGTGGGTGGAGATGGTCTCTGGGTCTTGTGGGTGGAGATGGTCTCTGGGTCTTGTGGGTGGAGGTCTTGTGGGTGGAGGTCTTGTGGGTGGAGGTGCTCTGTGGGTCTTGTGGGTGGAGGTCTTGTGGGTGGAGATGGTCTCTGGGTCTTGTGGGTGGAGATGGTCTGTGGGTCTTGTGGGTGGAGGTCTTGTGGGTGGAGATGGTCTCTGGGTCTTGTGGGTGGAGATGGTCTCTGGGTCTTGTGGGTGGAGGTCTTGTGGGTGGAGATGGTCTCTGGGTCTTGTGGGTGGAGATGGTCTGTGGGTTTTGTGAGTGGAGGTCTTGTGGGTGGAGATGGTCTCTGGGTCTTGTGGGTGGAGATGGTCTGTGGGTCTTGTGGGTGGAGATGGTCTGTGGGTCTTGTGAGTGGAGGTCTTGTGGGTGGAGATGGTCTCTGGGTCTTGTGGGTGGAGATGGTCTCTGGGTCTTGTGGGTGGAGATGGTCTGTGGGTCTTGTGAGTGGAGGTCTTGTGGGTGGAGATGGTCTCTGGGTCTTGTGGGTGGAGATGGTCTCTGGGTCTTGTGGGTGGAGGTCTTGTGGGTGGAGATGGTCTCTGGGTCTTGTGGGTGGAGATGGTCTGTGGGTTTTGTGAGTGGAGGTCTTGTGGGTGGAGATGGTCTCTGGGTCTTGTGGGTGGAGATGGTCTGTGGGTCTTGTGGGTGGAGATGGTCTGTGGGTCTTGTGAGTGGAGGTCTTGTGGGTGGAGATGGTCTCTGGGTCTTGTGGGTGGAGATGGTCTCTGGGTCTTGTGGGTGGAGATGGTCTGTGGGTCTTGTGAGTGGAGGTCTTGTGGGTGGAGATGGTCTCTGGGTCTTGTGGGTGGAGATGGTCTCTGGGTCTTGTGGGTGGAGATGGTCTGTGGGTCTTGTGAGTGGAGGTCTTGTGGGTGGAGATGGTCTCTGGGTCTTGTGGGTGGAGGTCTTGTGGGTGGAGGTGCTCTGTGGGTCTCAGGTTATAGCTGGGACAAACAGCATGAGATTAATTAGGATACAAAAACCCATTTATTTCAGACCTTAAATAATCAGGATTCATTTAAATGTAAATGAGTCAAAGACTACAGCGAGACACTGGAAGTGATCCGTCACATCACGCCTCTCTCCTCCAAGAGTTCTGAATTCTTTTATTTCTCACGTCTTGACATCATAAAGTTACTGTAACATCTCACCGGGTCATTTTTCACCCACTGAAGCATCAAAGGGTCAAAGTCTAAAAGACTGTTGATAATAAATCACTTCCTGTGTAATATTCATCTGTGTTTATCCAACTTATTTTTAGACTTAAATAATGAATATTTATAATTATCATAAGTATTTCCATGTGTCCTCTTGTTATTATTTCAATGATTAATACTTTTATTTCTTGGCTGTGTTCCCGGGTTACATCAAGACACATCTCAACATCTGGAGATGATGGTTAGCTGTGTATTTAGGTGAAGTTGTGATGTCTTGTTGTGCTCGTCTGACGGTGAAATGTTTTTGTGTCAGTCTCTCACAGTCAGATCACCCGTCTGTACAGCCGCTTCACCAGCCTGGATAAAGGGGAAAACGGCACCCTCAGGTATGTAATAACACATGACAGTAACTAAAACATCAATGTTGGGAGTTTACCTGCCAGGAAATCAGACGTGTGAGGACTCGGTCTCACCTGGAGAACTGATTGGCTGCTGAGATATTTGTCCTTTTGCAAACAGTTGAAACAGTTCGCTGAATAGTGCTCGAGAAGAACTTATTTCAGCCATGTAACCGGTATCACATAATAAATCAGTTCTACATTAAGACGATGGAGTCAGAGGGGTTAAAGTACAGATTCACTTCCTGGTTTCAGGACTCGTTACTGCACCGCTCTTATTAGTTCCGAGCAAAGGGAGCAGTAAAGTGAAACGCCCTTTCTCCTCAGTTCAGCTCTGACCTTTGAAAGAGACGGTAAGAGAAGTTCCTGGAACTGAAGATTATAAGTTCCTGTTCTCTTCTGACGGATGAAGGTCAGGAGATACGGAGAAGGAAATAGATCCAAGATAGATTTAAAGATAAGAATACTCCGGGTGTTTAAAGTCTACATGTGGACAAAGACGACCATCCAACACGTTCAACAAACAGTAACGAGTGATGATCCTCAAAGCGCCGTTATACAGCGTGATCAGTCTGTAGGGTTAGGAACTGGAGGGGTCTCCGGTTCAAGTCCCGGTGCGGATCAAATCTGGAAATTGGTCTGCATGATTCACCATGAGATATCTTTCCTCTGAGCACAGGGAGGTTCAGAGTTTATGTAGAGTGACTTTTCTCTGTTTGGGATTAACTTCTGGAAACAGTCGGCTAATCATTACAGCTGATGACACGTTGAAGCTCGGCCTGTTAGGGAAGGTTTGTTTGCAGATCTTTTCCTCTGGAGGGTCAAATGTGAGAGACGTGTTTACTCATAATAAGCTTTTGGTTCCTCCTGTTCCTTCTTCACACACTCCTGCACACACGTCTTCACCTCCAAGGTGACCCTCTTATCAGTCATGAGTTTCCACAACAGAAAGATTTCACACTGAGCTCTCTCCAATGTGACTTTGGTGTTTAATGGTTAATCAGATCAAATCCAATATGATCTTTAATGTAGAGCAGAAACTCCTCTGAGCTCTGGGAGGTCAAAGGATCTGTTTTAGGAGTCGGTTGGTTCTGAAGAGAGGAGTGTAACAGATGTTTTGGCTTTTAAAGCCTGTCTGCACTCACTCAGGTGTTCGGGATTGAGACGGTGATCAGACCCTTTCTCAGGAGTATGTGAGCAAATGTGGATATTAAAGCTAATGCTAAGCTACATGTTCTGAAACTGTACCCAGTGATCTGAGTGTCATTGTACGTATCGTATTATGAGTGTATCATCTCCACCTCTTAGTCATTCAGGGATTAAAATATATAAATTGTTGCCTAGGTGTAAAAATTCCCAAATTATCCTTTAGGATGTGTGAATTGAGATTTCAAAATAAAAGCATGTCTTTTGATGTAATTTGTGAGTATTTGCTGTTTGAAGTGAGTTTTGATCACATCTTCTCCTGGTTGCAGTCGAGAAGATTTCCAGAGGATCCCGGAGTTGGCCATCAATCCGCTGGGAGACAGAATAATCAATGCCTTCTTCCCTGAGGGGTGAGTTCTTCCTGTTATTACTCTGCTGTCTGAGGAGATTTATTTCTCACAAGTGTTTATTATCAGTTAGAGTCACGACCACCGCCGAGCCGGACAAAGCCACCGCAGCCTTCGAACTGGAGACTGCAGAGACTCTTCTTCTTCTTCTGCTTCTTCTTCTGCTTCTGCTTCTGCTTCTGCTTCTGCTTCTTCTTCTGCTTCTGCTTCTTCTTCTTCTTCTTCTTCTTCCAGTTCTGTGTTTGATGAAGTCAGACGTAGCGCTGCATGATGTTTCTGTCAGTCTGAAAGTATAAAACCAGATGTTCTCAGCTGTATCATTAAAGTCCAGAACAGTCCGCTGTGTAGGCGTTGTAATGTCAGCCGTGGATTTGAAGGCGTTCTCGATGCTGCTTTTGTTTTCTTCTCTGAAACATTTTGAGAGGAGAGAGCGTTAGCTTCTTTCAAACCGTGTTAAGTTACGACCAGTTTTCATTGTGTTGCTCACACAGCTTCAGTTTTCTAAAGACTGAAGGTAATCTGAGCCAGAGAGTAAATCCTCTTTTTGTTCTGTTTCCTCTCAGAGAGGACCAGGTGAACTTCAGGGGCTTCATGCGGACCCTGGCTCACTTCAGACCCATCGAGGACAACGAGAAGAACAAGAACGCCGTCGTCAGCGAGCCGCTCAACAGCAGGACGAACAAGCTGCTCTGTGAGTGTGGACGCTCGGTGACACGGGGAGGGGGGGGGGGGGGATGGTGACTGTCATCATGACATTAAAGAGTGAACTCTCTCTGCCCCTTATGACTTCTTCTTCTTCATTCCTGCAGTTGCTTTCCGCCTGTATGACCTGGACAGAGATGATAAAATCTCTCGGGATGAGCTGCTGCAGGTGAGCAGATCATCATCATGCAGTGTGTGCAAACAGCTGATGGTTTCTGGATGACATTTAAACTCGTTACTGTGAATACACATATATGTATATATATATATGATTTAATTTAAATGATCAATATACGCACACTTATTTATGTAAATACTGTAATTAACATCTTAATTGAGCCATCTGTCACATAACTGCATTTTACTCATCATGTTACTTCATCATCTTTTACACTATTCACCACTGCACTGTTTCATGTTTATGTAAATATTAGTCTTTTCTTATTCTGTTTATTGTTGATATTTAATGTTGTACCTGTACATAAGAGAGCACAGTTCACCAAAGTTAAATTCCTTGTGTGTGTGTGTGTAAGCATACCTGGACAATAAATTATATTCTGATTATCATGAGTGAAAAAGTCTGTTTCTACTGCTGCTACGCTCAGATTGTTATTCTACAAACAGTCACTCATTTGGATCTAAAAAAAAGTTTAAAGAGACTGAAGAAGAAAAGGTTATGAAATCCCAGAAATCCCCTTTTATCAGAGAAGCAGAAGCTGTTTCATAACATCCGTTAAAACGCTCTGCAGAGAGAGGGAGAGATTTCTGTGTCCATGACGAGACTTTGCCCTCGTGCTGATATAATAATAAGATATGTCACCTCAAGTACAGGTTTCCTAAGACGCTGTGATATCCTGTATTTAGTCCTGTCTGTTGTTTGTTGTGAAGCCGTGTGTGGTCGGCTGACTTTGTGTGACCTGCTCTGAGCTGGAGGTTAAATGACTCAAGACGGATCTCTTGTTTGGTGCTAAACATTCAGTCTGCCTCCCGAGACACCCGAGCCTCCCTCACTGTGAATCAGCAGCTTCATAATGATCTCTTCACTGTGTTTATCATCCTCGTACAGTCGAGGTGTGATGACCTCTCATTACCCTGTGGCAGCGACTCATTACCTGACGTTGAGTTAAAGACGACTGACCTTCATTCTTTGGGGGTCAAACATAATGCTTATTGGGACGCTGGTGGCGCAGTGGTTAGTGTGCGCGCCCCATGTATGGAGGCTATAGTCTTCCAAGCTAGCAGTCCGGGTTCAAATCCAGCCTGTGGCTCCTTTCTCGCTTTTCATTCCCCACTCTCTCTCTCTCTCTCTCTCTCTCTCTCTCTCTCTCTCTCTCTCTCTCCCTGATTTCCGACTCTATCCACTGTCCTATCTCTCCATTAAAGTCACAAAAAAGCCCCAAAAATAATCTTTAAAAAAACAAAACATAACGCTTATTATTTCATATTTTCCAGGAAGTGTTGCTCGCTGCTGCTCATGAACCGTGTGGGGACTTTGTGCTCTCTCTCTTCTCAGGTCTTGCGGATGATGGTTGGTGTAAACATTTCAGACGAACAGCTGGGCAGCATCGCTGATCGGACCATTCAGGAGGCCGACACCAACGGAGACAACTCCATCTCCTTCAACGAATTCATCAAGGCAAGTTCTGTTCTCAGACACACGGTGTTAACAAGTCTTTGTGATGCTGCCTTCAATGATTTCTCTTCTCAACGAGTTTCTACTTAAAGAGTCACCGAGCTCGTTCTTCTGCTGTAAACCTGTTTGAGTATTAACCCTCAGGCATCAGTTTAATTTACGACCCTCTGAAGTCACTGAGGACAGAAATGTCCATGCCAAAAAACTGATATAACAAAAGAACAGATTCATATTTTTTTCTACTTTTTTCTGCATAAATCTCTTAAACAACTTCAGCCCTGCTCAAAACTAACAAATATTGAATAATTATCAGGAATTTAACCCTTTAAATGCCAGTTTGATTACATGATTCTGGCATTTAAAGGGTTAAATTCCTAAAAATGATTGAATGTTTGGTAGTTTTGAGCAGGGCTGAAGTTGTTTAAGAGATTTATGCAGAAAAAAGTAGAAAAAATTATCAATCTGTTTTATTTTATATCAGTTTTTTGTAAGTGGACATTTTTGTCCTCAGTGACTTCAGAGGGTCGTAAACATGTTTCTCAGTGTTCTATTGATCTATTAAAAAATTAAAATGTGCATTCCAAAATGTGTCAAGAGAGAGTCCTAAACACTGCTGCCACCAATATATCAGCAAAAAGACATAAAACACAGATTGTGTTGTTTTTAAGAGTAACGATATTAAAGAGCTGAGTATTCTGATGTTCCCCCCTCCTAGATGTTTGTTAGTGTTGCTGATACTTAACAGAAGGCAGTTACTGGATCACAGTCGTCGTGTCACTGTTTACTTGACTCTCTCGTTGCGTCTGTTACTCAACACACGACCTCGTCTGAGAGCAGTTATTCTTCACCTCTAACCTCCTCCTCTCTGGATTCTTTCCTCAGGTCTTAGAGAAGGTGGACGTGGAACAGAAAATGAGCATCCGCTTCCTGCACTAGATGTGATTTTTTTTTTTTAAGTTTGCTTCAACATGTCCGTCGGCGTCAGGACACGACCTCATCCAGCTCCTCCCACAGGCTGCTGTGACCCCACACTACGAGATCACGCTGCCAGACCAAGCACCCTCTGGTAGACACCGTCATAAGTTCTGCCTCTGCAAGGCTCCGTAAACAAAGGGAAACGTTGCGTGCCTTGGGTTCTTTTTATGCAATGTCACTATGTGTTTGTTTCCCCAGTAATGGAACATTATTTATTAGATCGTTAGAGGAGTTAGCTTCACTGCTGTTCCACTTTTTCTCATGAAACATGATTTTAAAGAGCGCTACGATAACACTTTGCCATTGCAGTGAGTAAGTTTATTCTAACACTGTTTTCACACATACACTCCTGAAAGCTTCTAAAAAAATGTGCAGACTGCCCCTAAAGTCTTCCTGAGAACAGGTTTTTGTTTTTATATAAATAAACGCTAGGTGTAGTTTAAAACATTCACAATATCGACTGAAGAGCGGAGGAAAACTTCAACAGAAAACATAATGCAGCAGTTTGAAAACACCGGCTGCGTGCAAACCGTCACCCCCCTCCTGCACGCTCCTGCTGCATTCTGACATCATGCAGAAAATGTAGGACGGGCCTGGCAGGAAAAATTCTGTGTTTATTGTTAATAATCAGCTGTTTGTGTTCTCACATGCAGCTCCAGCTGAAACATTTTAGCAAGTTTTCAGGAGTTTTGTGCATGTGTGAAAGCACCTTAAGTTTACTCATTCTGTACCACGTGTCTGTCTGTGTCTGTTGGAATATACAACAGTTCAAAGTGTTTCTAACCCTAACAGGATCGGCTGACTCGAGTCAGTCTGTCCTTTTAAAGCGAATCAGGACGCGATCCACACGTTTGTGTTTTCTCACTGAAGTGCCACAACTTTGGTTCCTTTTTCTAAGTTATTATCCCAACAGTGAACCTCTGGTCATGTCTGTGTTTTTCTTTTTCATATGGGGTAACCTAGCTACTGCCAATGGATCGTAATGACCTGTGTCACATGTCGGACTTTAACCAAAGCGAGCAACAGCCCACCTTTCAGACGCAGTAACCACCCGGGTCCTGTTAGATCCTGTGTGTGTCTGATGGGATATTTATAGAACTAATCATTCAAGAAGCTGCTCTCACTTTGGGTAGTACTCGTCTTCCTCCGCTCGTCTTTCAAAATGTGTTTGAGTTAGTTTTAGTCTTCAGAGAGTAAAAGCTAACAATGCCAGGTGGTGTGAGGGGGGCGGGCTGTGGACCAGTTTGTAGACTGAAACCAGGTAGACTCATCATGAACTCTCTGCTTGTATTTATATGATCAGCCCCCCCCCCCCCCCCCCTGTTTGTTGATTTTCACACCGCTCAGCATTTAAATATATGAATCTTTATCTCTTACTAAAAAGTCCCAGAAAGAGAACCTAATGAATTAATGATTTATTTCCTGTGCAGTGCGATGGGTCGGACACTCGACCATCTTTAGTGTGAGTTTGTGAAATCATTACGAGAATGCCCTCCAGCAGCCGAGTGCAGGAAACACAACGTGAATATTTTATTAATCATTATGTGACGATCAATCCGTTTCTGATTCACATGTTCTGTGATGTCGGTCCGGTATTTATCAGTGATTCATGATTTTGATTTGAATAAATACAAGTGCCATGCTTCCTGTGTGTCTCTGTGTTGTTTAAAGAGGAAGTTAGCACGAGGAATCTTACTGTGGGATAAAACGCAGCAGAGCACAAAGTCAAACATTCTCCTTACGACTCGAAGCTCACTGGAGGGTCGGGGGGTTCGATCCCCAGCAACATGTCACTATGTGTCCTTTAGCAAGACACTTAACCCCAAGTTGCTCCTGCTGCTTCGTCAGCGGTGTATGAATGGATGAGTTAATACTGATGGACCATCAGTGTGTGAATGTGTAGGTGTGACCTGCGGTGTAAAAGAGCTTTGAGTCAGAAGACTAGAAAAGGACTTAAGAAGCTAAAGTAAATATAAATCAATATTTTATCAATCAATCAAACTTTATAAAGAACCTTTCAGACGGTTCAAAGTCTTAAGAGTGAGCGAAAAGTGACAAAATGTTAATTAAAAATTATTTAGAGAATACTCCACACTGATATGAATGAAGTAAAAGATGGAGGACAAAAAAAGAAAATAAATAAAATAATAAATTAATTGTATTTGTTAAATGTTAATAAAACACAAAATAATTTTAAAAATAATTAAAAAGTAAATGTATAGTAATACAAAGCACATGTTTAAATGATGTGTAAATACAGACAGATAAAAAAAGTACTGATAATAAATAATTATAAACACTAAAAACCGTCATTTAAACATTAAAATGTTTATTTAAAAACTAAGTAGAATAACTTTAACGTATTCTGATGTTGGCATGTAATAATTTTAATTTGTGTTCATTGGTTAACAATAACTTTTACAAAGAATATCTTAATTAATTAATCGATTTTCGTTAATTTTTATTTTCGTAAAACTACCGAAACGCTGATTGATTGAAGCAGAAGAAGCACTTCCGGGGCGGGCTCTCATTGTGATTGACATGTCCTTCGTGCAATCATCGCACTCTTCCGTTTTCTCGTAGTAACAGAACCAAAATGGCGTAGCGCGGAGGGTGTGCGGAGACGGGGGACGAGGGGACCTTCTCCTCTCCGGGCTGAAAGAAGGAGGACACGGGGACGAGCCTGGAGCTGGAGGAGCATCGGTACCTCCTCTTCATGTGTCCTCACTCAGCTCGGTCACTTTCCCGACATTCAAACCAGAAACAGGTCCGGTTTGGGAGGGCTTAATGTGTCACCGTAGAAGAAGAAACCCCCCTGGCTTTTGTTTACCATGATGAGCAGCTCGAACCTCAGATCCGCATCAGACCAAGGTCAGTGCTGCAGTCTGCAGCGACTCATCATCCTGCTCATTGTTGTGTTTCTATATTCTACAGAAGACTCTAAAGGTGATGTGTCATTAAAGACACCTGTTTATTTATCTTTAGCTTTATATTTATCTTTATATTTATCTTTATCTTTATATTTATATTTATCTTTATATTTATATTTATCTTTATCTTTATATTTATATTTGTCTTTATATTTATCTTTATATTTATCTTTATATTTATATTTATCTTTATCTTTATCTTTATATTTATATTTGTCTTTATATTTATCTTTATATTTATCTTTATATTTATCTTTATCTTTATATTTATCTTTATCTTTATATTTATCTTTATATTTATATTTATCTTTATATTTATCTTTATATTTATATTTATCTTTATATTTATATTTATATTTATCTTTATCTTTATATTTATATTTATCTTTATCTTTATCTTTATATTTATCTTTATCTTTATCTCAATTAAAGATGAACATCTGATCATTTAGTGAAAGACTTTTATCAGAAACATTTTGAACCATCAGAAGTTGAAATATACCCGAAAAAAACACATTTTCAGCCACTTCAATGTCACTATTTTCTGTTTAATCGATTTCAATGTCTATACACTAATTATGTTTTTTTATTTTTTATTATAATAAACATTTTACAAATATTAAGTTAACTGAGAGACAATGCAGCTACGGAGGCCCTGAAGTCCCAAAAAGTCAAACACATCTTAGATATTATGTTGTTGTAAAGACATTTAGATTTTTTATAACCCTGAGCTCGTTGTGCTTCAGTTGTTGATTTTTAATTTGTTTTGATTTAATACTGTTTTTTCAATTCTAAAATTTGAGTCTTGACTTTGGGTCGGGGAGGAAACCTCTTTTTAAATGTTTTTATCTTGCACACCTTCCCCCCATAGAGCGGTGCGTCACACCGACTCTGCTCCGTTACTTTTTACTGTATGTTTAATATTTGAGATCGTTTATTTCCCCGATCAGACTCGGAGCGAGGAGGATCTTTAGGAGACGAAAATACGGGGAATATTGATGACGCCGATGACGTCAGCAGCGCCTTTCTGAAAAGTTGAAAGGTTTTCAACTTGGTCGCTCGGAGCGGCCGCACATATAAAGCCGAGCGATTCCTCTCCAGGTGGCCGCCTGCGGCTGCAAACGCTCGAGTCGGACAACCGTTTAATAGCACGCTGTTTCCAGTTTCCAGTTTCGCTGCTAAAGACTCGTTGTTAGTTTGACATTTTAAATAAAGACGGGCGAGGTGTTTGGTCAGAAAACACCTCCGACATGAGTACACGGAGAGATCAGCGAAATCTGCACTTTGTCCACAGGGGGCGCCAAAAGCAACATAACCTTAAAGTTCCTCACAGGAGCTTTAACATTTAACTTTCAGTTCATCGTGATGTGATCAGCTGATGTCTGGATGAAACCTATGATACAGAATTCATATAAACTGTTGAATTAACTTAATTTAATTTAATTTATTTATTATTTATTTATTATTTATTTTACCAGGAAAAAGTCTCATTGAGATTAAAAATCTCTTCTACAAGAGCGTCCTGGCCAAGACAGGCAGCAGCACAGTTACAGGGTTTCAGACATAAAACACATAAATACAGGAATGACAAACAGAAGCATTCATCAGAATGAGAGAGTTATCTAAAACATCAACAGATCGTTAAGACGACCTTTAAAAACATTCAGGGAAACCAGCTCCTGAAGATTTAAAGTATCTTGCAACCGATTAAAAGAAGAGGGAGCAGCATACTCGAACGCCCTTTTTCCTAATTCAGTGCGAGCTTTAGGGATGTTCGAAGGTGTGAATCCTGCGAGATAATGTCTGAAAGACTAAAACATCTGGATTAAAGATTATTCGACTCGTTATAAGTTAAGATGTTGATTCTGTTCTTTGGGCTGCTGTCCCGTCTCCCTTCATGAAGATATTTAGAAACTTGAACTGTGACTCTTTATTCCAGGACGAGTTTCCAGCTGTGAGAGGATCAGCTCCATCGGTGGACCGCTTCCCTCGCCCGTCTGTGGCGGTTAACGATGAAGAGTCACGGTGAAGATGACCTCTTTTGGGGATTCTGGCACACGGCTGTCCTCCTTCCTGCTGGGACATCGACCTTCTCTCCTCCACGGCGCCCTCCCATCTCTTCGTCTCAGCTTCTGCTCACGATCGTCAGTCAGGTCGTGGGAACGTTTGACTTCCATCGCACACTTTGACCACGTCTACATGACGCCGAGTCCTCAAAACGAGGAGGTGTCAGTTCTCGCTGCCGCCGTCAGGCTGCGTGTAGACGAAAGTCGGCGGGATGGAAAGCAAACGCCACACGCTCTGTGATTAGATCGGGACAGTTTGGCTCAGCGAAGACACGAGATACTGTAGCAAAGATCGAGGCCTGTGATGAAACTCAAAATGTGTTTTTATTATCGTTTTTATTTTTCTACCTCATCGCCATGACAACCCCAACAGGAGTGGGAGGGAGCTTGAACGGCGCCGCAGCAGTTCAATAAGTTGAACCTGTACTGATCAGGTCTGAGGGTTTAAATCTGACAGAGACGACGGAGCAGCCCAGAAGCGCACGCCACACGCACGCCACACGCTGTCGTTTACTTTCAGTTTAACCATCGCGAGGAAAACGCCGACTCGCTCGAACTCTGCGTCTGATCTAAAGGAATGTTTCAGTTCTTAGATGTTGTGATGAGTTTATTAACAAACAGACAGAACCTGCAGAGTTCCCCGTGTGGATCTGAACCCGGAGGTCGCTCAGCAAACCGTCGTTTCTGACCTTCGTATTCTCGTGTTTCCCGCTCTCTGACGGCGTCCTTATATCTCTCTGCTTTCTCCTGATACGACCTTACTGTTGTTTTATGTGTGAGCAAGTTATCGTTTGGTTCCTGGACCGCCGATTTGTAGTCTCCAGATCGCTATTCTGAGCGTCTCCATCTTGTTTTTGTTTTTGAATCAAATTGTGCGGCAAAAGACGACCGTGTTGTTGACCAGCGGGATAAATATCAGGAAGTGTTTAAACTTAAGTTTTAAAAACATGAGTAGTAACACAGAAGTTGCACCAGATGCGTTTCAGCTCCGCTTCGCGCTCCCTCGTCCGTCAACGCCCACAGGCGGCGTTCTCAGAGCACGTCGGACAGTCACATGACGAAGGAGTTCCCGCGGTGATTACACGACAGCGCGAGATAAAACAATGTGATATAAACAGAGCGGGGACGGAGCGAACTCACATCTGGTGGTATTTAGCAGTAAAGCTGTGATGAAGTGGGCGTGTCTGTTAATGTCCTGAAACCACGCCCACTCGCGGGAAAGACACGCCTCTCTCAACTGTCAAAAACTGCTCAAATTCTGGCGTCCAGGGAAGATCACGTTTCAGAACTTAAGAAGTCTCGGCGAGTTTTTCAAACCTGCAGGTCGTGATGTTGTAACTCTCGCGTCATCGAGCCGCCCATTTAGCCCCGCCCCCCTAAAAACCCCTGAACATAAAAGAGACGAAAACGTCTTAAATATTTGACTTTGCTTTCCCCGTATTTTACTTCCTGTAGTTGAAGTCGAGCTGAAGGAGACCCCCGCCTCACGTCTCCGACCTTTTTTAAACTTTTTATTGAATGATTTTTTTTTTTTAATCAAGTTTTCCGGGATTTGTGCAATATTTGATCTTAACTGTCATGTTGTTGACCAAACTGTATATTGTATAAAACAAGTGACGAGTTGTTTGAAAAGCAACAAAATCACCAATGTCTTCCATTAAGAAATGTATAGACTCATGTGCGTTAGCGTATTTAGCAGGACTTGTGGTGCTAACGTTAGCGTAGCCGTGCATGCCCAGTAGTGATGCTTGCTTCATGAAGAAAAAGTGAAATCCACCTCCAGGCGGCGCTGGAGCTCGGTTACCGTGACGATGAGCGAGGTGTAGTTCGACGTCTCGCACCTCGAAACATTTTAGACGACAGCTCCGCCCTTCGATCTTCGACTCATCTTTTTTATTCGGCGTCTCCATGGCGACGGTACGACGCGGTCAGGGTGTGCACATGATCGGAGGAGGTCGTTCTATATATGCATGTTATAACAGATCCGCTCGATGTTCTTACAGAGGCGTCCTAAACAGGAAGTAGAGAGTCGTTAAATCAGAAACTAAAAAAACTTTATTGGAAGATTTTGAGTTTTTTAATCAACGGTTAAAAGATTCCTGCTCGTGTTTTTGTGACATCTCGTTGTACATATTACCTCATAGTTTACAGAGCGATATATTTTAATCCATGAAATTGTATTTGATTAGAGTTTTAGAAGCAATAACCTCCAATAATGCATGAGTTAATGTGTTCCTCTTCCCCTCTTTGAGCCCTGAAGTAGCTCTCTGTGCGTCTGACTCCTGCAGGACGTGTTCGAGCTGTAGCATCATTAAATATCTTTCTCATGTTTAAATAAAAGCCCGGCCGTGTACAAGTCTTTGTAGCATTTTAACATCAACCGTCCCGCCCTCGTTTGAAAAGCGTCAGTAACTCTGTGGCTGCAAACGTCTGACTCTGACTCGTGTTTGAAAAGCACTTTCTCTCCACGCTCGGGTCACAGACTGTGTATACAAACGGACAGCGTGCCGTAGCTTCCTCAAGCTGAACAGGATGAAGCCAAAATATATCTCCCGAGACGAGCGCTGACATGTCGAGAATTGAGCAGGAAGAGCCGGGGTATTGACAAAAACCCACCTTTCACTTTGAGTCAAAGGTCAAAGTTCGCTCAGGTGGGGTCAGTCAACGGCAGAACAGATTCATGTGTCTGTTTGAAGCAGACACTAAACCTTACGGAGAGTTCAACGACTCCTGTGTTTGTTTTGTCCACTACGCTAATAATCCGATGCAGGAGCCTCATTGGTCAACAGAGCTGTCAATCATGAGGTTTTATATCAAATAACAGAAACAATCATGATGAAACCAGGTTTGTTAAAAATGTATCTGAAGTGCATTTTGATTTTAATAGTTTGACCCCCGTCCCGTCTGCTAACACGGAGGAGGCGGGGTTTATGAGCTGTACCGCAGCCAGTCAGCAGGGGGAGCTCTAAGTGTTTTGGCTTCACTTGAGGCACTGTGTCCCACTGTCCATTCTTCATACAGTCTGTGGTTCTGACTCATCCTCATCACTCCATCCTGTCTTGAACAGTGTCCTTAAACCCCCTGAAACGCCGTGTGGGGGGGTTAATTATCCGTTTCTAAACGAGTAGGCGTCTAATGGATCTATGGGTTTAAAAATATGCATGACTTCTAGCAGAGTAATGAATGATTTGTATTGCATGCAATAATCCAACTTTGTAATGTGAATGAGTGTGAGTAGGCTAACGAGATGTTCATTATCAGATGTTCTGTGACCAATCGGGGAACGGCGAGCACGTTGACGTAGCGTTGATCATCAGCCGTGGTTTAACGCACCAAAAAAAAAGAAGACTCGACGGAGAGACGTCTGAGTGTTTCAGCGCTCTCTCTCTCTGTTGTCGAGTCATGACCACGGCGGTGCAGCTGAAAACACCTTCTGTTCCCGTGTTTTAAAAAAAGCAGCAGCGTAGGTTAATGGATCCACTTCTCCACGCAGGAGGAGGGCTGTGTAGAAACTATGCACTCCACAGGGAGGAAATGGGCATGCTTATTATGTGTGAGCCTCTTGTCTGGTTTTGTATTATTAACAAAAAAAAAAAGAAATCTGTATCAGAAATTCAGCAATAAAATGCAGCATGGTGCCAATACGATGGCTGTTTGTTTTTACTGACAATGAAGCGTCTCCGTGCAGCCGCACCAACAGGAGATCTAAACTTTTATCCAAGCAGCGACCTCCGGGGTTGAAGAATGAAGTGAATGTGGACGTGCAAACAAACTGCAGTTCCTCGAGTGTCCACTTGAGGCTGACTGTGTGGAGAGGTCACACATGGTGACCAGTGTGAGCATGGACTCTAGAGAGGGGGGGGGGGGGGAGACCACCACATGGTGACCTGTGAGAGCATGGACTCTAGAGAGGGGAGGGGGGGGGAGAGACCACCACATGGTGACCTGTGAGAGCATGGACTCTAGAGAGGGGAGGGGGGGGGGGGGGAGAGACCACCACATGGTGACCTGTGTGAGCATGGACTCTAGAGAGGGGAGGGGGGGGGGGGGAGAGACCACCACATGGTGACCTGTGTGAGCATGGACTCTAGAGAGGGGGTGGGGGGGGGGGGAGAGACCACCACATGGTGACCAGTGTGAGCATGGACTCTAGAGAGGGGAGGGGGGGGAGAGACCACCACATGGTGACCTGTGTGAGCATGGACTCTAGAGAGGGGAGGGGGGGGGGGAGAGACCACCACATGGTGACCTGTTCAGGAATAATGAAACGATTGTGAGTTATGTAGCTGTATCATTTATTCAAACTTTATTAACAATAATGAATCACAAACAAAGAGACAAACGTACGTTTTTTTCCCACACATTAAGAAAGTCGACACATTACTTGAGATTAAAAACAAGGAGTATGTTTTCCCTGCAGCATCGTTCCCACATTTCACCTGCAGGGAGCGATCAACACGTCAGAAAAAGGACGAAGACGACAAATTCTGCAAAACTAAAATGAATTTCATAAAAATGCAAAAGCAGAAAAATAATTGACATTAACATGTACGTTCAGCTTCGACTGAGTGACAGCAGACTGTTGACGCTCCTGTCAGCCAGTCTGCTCTTAGTGAGAGACATCTGATCCAGCTGAGCTTCAAACTGCTGCCTGACCTGCAGAGAGAAGACAGAGTCACTTTACAACCAAAGCACGTTGACTCAGGAAGCTTTTTCTTCTTTATTTAATATTCCTCCGAAGGACTTGAACTTCTGAACATGTCAGAAAACATCTGAATCATTCTGCAGCTTTTATGCTCAAACTGCAAACTCCAGAAAGGCCAACTAGGGGCTATCGGGGGGGAATCTCAGGAGGTAAGCAATGCATAAAAAGACGTCAAAGTGTCTCACCTCAGTCATGCTGTGTGTGAAGCCCCTCAGATCAAATGTGAGTGTTGACGCGTTCACCATGGAGCTGCTGGTGAGGATGTAGCTGCAGAGAGAAACAAGAGAGAGAGAGAGAGAGAGACGTCTTTTCAACAGTTTGAAGAGAATTACAGAGACGTGTATTTTGTCTTTTGAACACAAAGTGCATGTTTGTCCTCTAAAGACAAATCAAAGGCGCTTGTTTATCTCGCCTCCTCAGACATCAGTAAACCTGTAAGTACACAACAAGTCGACACGCTCGTGTGCTCACAGACGCTGCAGAGCTTACCAGCTGACGTTTGATTTGTAAAGCAGAAAGATGGAGCGGATCGAGGCCAAACGGGACGGCGATGAGTGGATGACTTTCCCAACAGGAGAGCGACAGCCGCGACATTTTAGAGAGCTGTAGATGCTGAGAGGAAACAGTGACAGTGAAACGTGTCAGATTCAACACATTAGAAACACATCAAGTGTATTTTACATAATGTGACCTTTGACCTGTACTGCATCTCTTTTAAATTGCTCAATAAAATGCTTCAACAATAGCATAATATTTATTTATATCCAGTTAAGCAATTACTAAGAGCATATCTGCAGCTTGAAAAAGGTTCAAATACTCACCAATTAGCCATTTCCCCTTTCTGTCCAAACTCCTTGTTGTCGCTCACGACCACGTCATCGGTCACTCCTGAAGGGAGACGAGCAGCAGGGTAGTGATTCATGTGTTGGTGATAAAGAATGTGATTATAATTTAAGGTACAGTAGTAATCCTGTCAAACTGGAATTAAAGAAAAGGTAGATAAAAACATTTCACAAGGCAATAAGCTTCACATAGTAAGACACAGAGTTCGCTCTACCCCTGCTCTAAGTGTCTGCAGAAAACATTTGTTATAAGTTGGCGCTATGACAGAATTTGTATTTTTCTAAGTTTATGAAATGATTGTTTTTTGACCCTCCCACAACAATTTGACCAATCGGTGTTATGGTGTAAAGAGTGACCGTGTTAACTTGTGACTTGAATGTGATGATAAAGTGTCTTCTGTCCTAACCAATGACTCTTTGTTCAGTTTTCATTATGATGTCAAAAATACTGATTACGGCAGATATGTTATTAATAAAAAAATATACACAGGGGCATTCTTTACGTCTTTAACTTTACGTGGTAATTACGACAATAACAGACGTAAACGGCTGACAGTCACCAATTAACACGGTCACCATTTAAACCGTAACATTCGCTCGCTACACAACAGTGATTTAACGGGTAGATTCAGCAACATGACCTGATTTACTGATATCTATAACACTAAAACTCTTCGATCATTGTCTGAGTCGACCTGGTGAGTTATAAATGAACTTACTGAGACACAGGATCGAGTCCAAACATTTAATGTCCCCACAAACACCGAGCGAGTCCCCCAGCACTGTGTGACACTCCTGACAGTGGAGAGTCATCCGCTGTGTGTCTTCTAACGTTTTGTGCAGTTTTACATCCCTGGAACATTTAACTAAGAGACTCCCGTCGAACTCCATCATTACGTTTCAGGGAACCTGAAAGAGATGGTGAAACAAGTCGCCCGTTTTAACGTTTTTAACCTCAAACGTCTCTCCTCTCAGTTTGACTTCGGCGCGCTGTGACGTCACGATGCGTTCAGGTGATATCACAATAATGGGTATAAAACGTTTCCAAAAACGAATTTTCATACAAAGGCCCCCTCAAGTCGAAGGAGATAATCACGACCTCACGACTCGAAATGGGAGTGATTTTTTGTTCAGTGACAAGATTGTTTGTAATGTTTTGTTTATGATATGTTTCTTTGTAATTCTTACTTGCATGTTTTGCGTATCAAGCTTTTACCGTTAGTGGCTGTACACCATATACTTTAAATATTCTGTACACATAAAGTGCGAGCAATATTTAGACACACAACATATTTAAGGCCGTTGTCGAAATATTATCTTTGTTTTTACATTGCGACAAAGGGCTCGAGAATCACCGAATTTGGAGGAACGAATTCAAAACTGGGAAATTCCGAGCATCCTGGGAGTACGTGAACGCATGATAAGTTTGTTCGGGGTAACAGTGCCACCATCTGGAAATCTGAGTGTTTTAATAATTCATAATTTAATATGATATTAAATTTAGATTACGCTAGTGACAAAATAATTATTAACAATTTTAACGTACACGACCATCCGAAGAGGATTAACGGCTGTTAGCCGAAACGCTGATGCCGAATGAGCATCTTCGCTCTGATTGGCTCCGCGGTACATCCGGTTACACTCATGAGCCAATCAAACCGCTCCATTTGCTCTGTTTTGAATTAGAGTATTTTTTTAACCGTCGGGCGCCGCCACAGCTTCCAGCAGAGCAGCTCTATCAAACGTGTTTACGCCGATTACCCCTCACAAAAAACGGATAAAACTTTCACACCAACATGGATTTTGACTCCATGAAATACGCGGAGTTACGGAGCGTTGCTAAGGAGCTCGGGCTGAAGGCGAACATGAAGGTAACGGCTTCTTTGAAATGAAGCGGTTAATGTCTGCAGTTACTTCTGGCTCTGCTGACACAAACTGACTCTAATACAGTCTATAGTCTGATTCTAATATTTACAGTCTATAGTCTGATTCTAATATTTACAGTCTATAGTCTGATTCTAATATTTACAGTCTATAGTCTGATTCTAATATTTACAGTCTATAGTCTGATTCTAATATTTACAGTCTATAGTCTGATTCTAATATTTACAGTCTATAGTCTGATTCTAATATTTACAGTCTATAGTCTGACTGTGTTACACTGACAGTTTCTGTAAGCTAATGTTTGATATTGTGTGAATTAATCTTCTTTTGTTTTAAATTAGGCCGATAAACTCCTGAAGGCGATCAAGCAGCATTATCAAGAAGAAAAGAACCAGGAGGATCATGGGAAGGTGAGTTTATTCTGTTTAATGACGCTGTGTCTTAAACCAAGTCTTTATGTAGATTACATTAAATTCAAAACTGTATTTCAGACTCAAGGTCCAGTTAAAACTCAACACAAAACATACACACAAACAAAAGTAACACACACACACACACACACACACACACACACACACACAAACAAAAGTAACACACACACACACACACACAAACAAAAGTAACACACACACACACACAAACAAAAGTAACACACACACACAAACAAAAGTAACACACACACACACACAAACAAAAGTAACACACACACACACACACACACACAAACAAAAGTAACACACACACAAAAGTAACACACACACACACACAAACAAAAGTAACACACAAAAGTAACACACACACACACACAAACAAAAGTAACACACACAAACAAAAGTAACACACACACACACTTTTTTTATTGATCCTTTATCTTTTCTGGGAGGACCCACTGACACCGAGGTCTCTTTTCCAGGTTCTGCCCTGCAACAATACAAAAATAAAAACAGCACTAAACAGTTAACAGAAAGGGCGTAGACACTGAAACATCATCTGAACACAGACTAGACCTGTGAGAGGACGCAGACATCTGTCTGCAGGGCCCTGTCTAGCTTTCTTTGGGCCCCTGTTTTTGTCAAACTAGAATGGAGGGACTCTAAACCCTTTCAGATGATCCATGAGCTGCATCAGTCTGTGATGCTTTAAGAGGGAAACTGACTAGATTCATGAAAAACCCACAAATGATCTCAGTGTTTCCCCTAGGTTTACAGCGTTGGGGGGGTGGGGACAAGCCGACACAGCGACACGACGACACAAACACTTGAAGGAGTCTTGGTGTTTATGTGTTACTTTTAATGACAGCTGTCCTTTACTATCAGAAAGGTTCCTTAAATGACTTCTTTCCCTGATTTCTGACTATATCCACTATCATATCTCTACAATAAAGGCACGAAAAGCCCAAAAATAAATCTTTAAAAAATAAAATAATAATAATAATATAATGGTAGGGGAAACACTGGATCTACCCACCGACCTAAAACATGAAATTGCACTAGAGTACTTATGACGTGCAGCTGTCAGTCATCCTGTACCCGTCAGCAGCAGACGTCAGTCCTTGTGCGACAGCCTGATGATGATTTTGACTTGATTAACCCACAAACACGAGCCACATCTTCTCTTCATTATTCTATTATTGTATTTTTTCTCCCTTTATTTCACCGATGTACATATGTTTGATTTTTAACTTCTTGTTATTTTTGATAATTATATTCCTGTTTCTTGAGCTGTTGTGACAAAAAAATGTCCCCTATGGGGGATCAATAAAGTTGATCTTTATCTTCATCACAGCAGCTTAGTTTTGTTTACATCCTACATTTAATTTTAAACATATACGTTCTTAACACGTGGCTGACTACGATAGACAGGTACCCAAATCCTCTAATGCTATAACATATTGAGTCTGAACTTGTGGTTGAGCATCATTATAGTCCACATATATCATGAAACGTCTCTGTCTGGCAGCGTTGCCTGTAAATATCCTCATCGTGTCTTTTGTAGGATTAGGGGACCGTAAAGAGAACATCCAGTCAGCAGCTGCTGGAGACCAGCTCTACTGGGACTAAACGTTGATTACAAACTGTGTGTTGTTGTTTTCCAGGAACAAGAAGAAGAGGTCGTAGTTGAAGAAGACGTAACACAGGAAAGAGCTCAGGAGAGGAAAGAAGACGTTTCCAGCAGCGTTGTGTTTGTGAACACACGTCGAGGCAAAGGAAACGGTACCAAGAGAAAAGTCTCTGATACTGCTACGACATCTGAGTGTGATGCAGAGTTACCACCAAGTGCAGCAGAGGTAATACACATCAACACAAATACACAACACAAATACACAACACATCAACACAAACACAAACACATCAACACAAACACATCAACACAAACACACAACACATCAACACAAACACATCAACACAAACACATCAACACATCAACACAAACACACAACACATCAACACAAACACATCAACACAAACACACTACACATCAACACATCAACACAAACACATCAACACAAATACATCAACACAAATACACAACACAAATACACAACACATCAACACAAACACAAACACATCAACACAAACACATCAACACAAACACACAACACATCAACACAAACACACAACACATCAACACAAACACAAACACATCAACACAAACACATCAACACAAACACAAACACATCAACACAAACACACAACACATCAACAAAAACACATCAACACAAACACACAACACATCAACACAAACACATCAACACATCAACACAAACACAAACACATCAACACAAATACACAACACAAATACACAACACATCAACACAAACACACAACACATCAACACAAACACATCAACACAAACACACAACACATCAACACAAACACATCAACACAAACACATCAACACATCAACACAAACACAAACACATCAACACATCAACACAAACACATCAACACAAACACATCAACACATCAACACAAACACACAACACATCAACACAAACACATCAACACAAACACAAACACATCAACACAAATACACAACACAAATACACAACACATCAACACAAACACACAACACATCAACACAAACACACAACACATCAACACAAACACATCAACACAAACACAAACACATCAACACAAACACAAACACACAACACATCAACACAAACACATCAACACAAACACATCAACACATCAACACAAACACACAACACATCAACACAAACACATCAACACAAACACAAACACATCAACACAAATACACAACACAAATACACAACACATCAACACAACACATCAACACAAACACACAACACATCAACACAAACACATCAACACAAACACACAACACAAATACACAACACATCAACACAAATACACAACACAAATACACAACACATCAACACAAACACACTACACATCAACACAAACACATCAACACAAACACATCAACACAAACACAAACACATCAACACAAACACACAACACATCAACACAAACACACAACACAAACACATCAACACAAACACACAACACATCAACACAAACACAAACACATCAACACAAACATATCAACACAAACACACAACACATCAACACAAACACATCAACACAAATACACAACACAAACACATCAACACAAACACATCAACACATCAACAAAAACACATCAACACAAACACACAACACATCAACACAAACACACAACACATCACCACAAACACATCAACACAAACACATCAACACAAACACACAACACATCAACACAAACACATCAACACAAACACACAACACATCAACACAAACACATCAACACAAACACATCAACACAAACACACAACACATCAACACAAATACACAACACAAATACACAACACAAATACACAACACATCAACACAAACACATCAACACAAACACACAACACATCAACACAAACACACAACACATCAACAAAAACACATCAACACAAACACACAACACATCAACACAAACACAAACACATCAACACAAACACATCAACACAAACACATCAACACAAACACACAACACATCAACACATCAACACAAACACATCAACACAAACACACAACACATCAACACAAACACACAACACATCAACAAAAACACATCAACACAAACACACAACACATCAACACAAACACATCAACACAAACACATCAACACAAACACACAACACATCAACACAAATACACAACACAAACACATCAACACAAACACACAACACATCAACACAAACACATCAACACAAACACACAACACATCAACACAAATACACAACACAAATACACAACACAAATACACAACACATCAACACAAACACATCAACACAAACACACAACACATCAACACAAACACACAACACATCAACAAAAACACATCAACACAAACACACAACACATCAACACAAACACAAACACATCAACACAAACACACAACACATCAACACAAACACATCAACACAAACACATCAACACATCAACACAAACACACAACACATCAACACAAACACACAACACATCAACACAAACACACAACACATCAACACAAACACATCAACACAAACACACAACACATCAACACAAACACATCAACACAAACACATCAACACATCAACACAAACACATCAACACAAACACATCAACACATCAACACAAACACATCAACACATCAACACAAACACACAACACATCAACACAAACACACAACACATCAACACAAACACACAACACATCAACAAAAACACATCAACACAAACACACAACACATCAACACAAACACAAACACATCAACACAAACACATCAACACAAACACACAACACATCAACACAAATACACAACACAAACACATCAACACAAACACATCAACACAAACACACAACACATCAACAAAAACACATCAACACAAACACACAACACATCAACACAAACACATCAACACAAACACACAACACATCAACACAAACACACAACACATCAACACAAACACATCAACACAAACACACAACACATCAACAAAAACACACAAACACACAACACATCAACACAAACACACAACACATCAACACAAACACACAACACATCAACACAAACACAAACACATCAACACAAACACACAACACATCAACACAAACACATCAACACAAACACACAACACATCAACACAAATACACAACACAAATACACAACACATCAACACAAACACATCAACACAAACACACAACACATCAACACAAACACACAACACATCAACACAAACACATCAACACAAACACACAACACATCAACAAAAACACATCAACACAAACACACAACACATCAACACAAACACATCAACACAAACACACAACACATCAACACAAACACATCAACACAAACACATCAACACATCAACACAAACACACAACACATCAACACAAACACACAACACATCAACACAAACACACAACACATCAACACAAACACACAACACATCAACAAAAACACATCAACACAAACACACAACACATCAACACAAACACACAACACATCAACACAAACACACAACACATCAACACAAACACATCAACACAAACACACAACACATCAACACAAATACACAACACAAACACATCAACACAAACACATCAACACAAACACACAACACATCAACAAAAACACATCAACACAAACACACAACACATCAACACAAACACATCAACACAAACACACAACACATCAACACAAACACACAACACATCAACACAAACACATCAACACAAACACACAACACATCAACAAAAACACACAAACACACAACACATCAACACAAACACACAACACATCAACACAAACACACAACACATCAACACAAACACATCAACACAAACACACAACACATCAACACAAACACACAACACATCAACACAAACACATCAACACAAACACATCAACACAAACACACAACACATCAACACAAACACATCAACACAAACACATCAACACAAATACACAACACAAATACACAACACATCAACACAAACACATCAACACAAACACACAACACATCAACACAAACACACAACACATCAACACAAACACATCAACACAAACACACAACACATCAACAAAAACACATCAACACAAACACACAACACATCAACACAAACACACAACACATCAACACAAACACATCAACACAAACACACAACACATCAACACAAACACATGAACACAAACACACAACACATCAACACAAATACACAACACAAACACATCAACACAAACACATCAACACAAACACACAACACATCAACAAAAACACATCAACACAAACACACAACACATCAACACAAACACACAACACATCAACACAAACACACAACACATCAACACAAACACATCAACACAAACACACAACACATCAACACAAACACACAACACATCAACACAAACACATCAACACAAACACACAACACATCAACACAAACACCAACACATCAACACAAACACACAACACATCAACACAAACACATCAACACAAACACACAACACATCAACAAAAACACATCAACACAAACACATCAACACAAACACACAACACATCAACACAAACACACAACACATCAACACAAACACACAACACATCAACACAAACACACAACACATCAACACACAACACATCAACACACAACACATCAACACAAACACAAACACATCAACACAAACACATCAACACAAACACATCAACACAAACACATCAACACAAACACACAACACATCAACAAAAACACATCAACACAAACACACAACACATCAACACAAACACACAACACATCAACACAAACACACAACACATCAACACAAACACACAACACATCAACACACAACACATCAACACAAACACAAACACATCAACACAAACACATCAACACAAACACACAACACATCAACACAAACACATCAACACAAACACATCAACACAAACACATCAACACAAACACATCAACACAAATACACAACATATCAACACAAACACATCAACACAAACACACAACACATCAACACAAACACATCAACACAAACACACAACACATCAACACAAACACATCAACACAAACACACAACACATCAACACAAACACATCAACACAAATACACAACACAAACACACAACACATCAACACAAACACACAACACATCAACACAAACACATCAACACAAACACACAACACATCAACACAAACACACAACACATCAACACAAACACACAACACATCAACACAAACACATCAACACAAACACACAACACATCAACACAAACACATCAACACAAACACACAACACATCAACACAAACACATCAACACAAACACACAACACATCAACACAAACACATCAACACAAACACACAACACATCAACACAAACACACAACACATCAACACAAACACATCAACACAAACACACAACACATCAACACAAACACATCAACACAAATACACAACACAAACACATCAACACAAACACATCAACACAAACACAAACACATCAACACAAACACATCAACACAAACACATCAACACAAACACATCAACACAAACACACAACACATCAACACAAATACACAACATATGGAAGTTGGTCTGGTAGCTGGAGAGGTGTCAGATCACTTCCTGAGCTGCCGAGGTGCCCTTGAGCAAGGCACCAAACCCCCTCCCCACCATCAGCTCAGGAGCGCCCGCTGTGGGCCGCCCCGTCACTCTGACATCTCTCCATGTTCATAAGATCCTGTTTCTACATGTGTGTGTGTTCATGACTAACTGAGTGTAAAAACTGACATTTTTTGCAGGGATCAATAAAAGTAAACATTAACTGAAGGGAGAAAATATTCAACCCTAAATAGGATAAATGGATGTTGCAATACATTTTTCCTCAATTCTGAGCAAATTGCAAACATGCTAAAAGTTTTCCAGAGCGCAGAGTGACCAGGAGCAAGTTTCTACATCGAGCGGCAACAAAAGCAATCAGTATCGACACCTAACACGGCTTGTTCCTTGATGACCAAACAAGTAGACTCATGATAACATAACTATGTCACCAGATGGTGCAGCATGAGTCTCGGGTGAAACCGACCCCTAATAAGCCCCTCCTTCTTATGAACGCTTCTACAATTCTACAATTCACTTATCAGACTCTTTTATCCAAAGCGACGTACATCAGAGAGTAAGAACAACACAAACAAGGATCTAGAAAAAAGGGAACAATGTCAGTAAGAGCAAACGATCAGCTTTGAGTCTGATTGGACACACAGGTGCTGACAGGAAGTGACCAGAGGCAAAGCACAACATTGAGGGCAGTTCTTGAGAGCTCTAATCAGTATAGAAACCATCTTATAAGTCGTCGTTATCAAACAAAAACCATCGTCATTACCATCATCATCATCAATAATATGGAGACCATCATCATTAAGTTAGTAGGTGTTCATGACGTTCTCTTCATTGTTGTGTTCTCGTTCGTTCCTTACCGTCATGAGGAGTCGTTAAATGACTGTTGTTTCTCTCAGGTCGACACCGAGGAGGCCGTGTCTTCTGAACCCTGTGAAGTCAGGAGCGCCAAGAAGAGAAAAGTGTCCTCTACCAAGGACTCAGACCGGACTGAAGACGAGCCCCCTAAAGAGGACCAGACCCCCCCGGACTGTGAGCAGCAGCCGGACACCACGGATGAAGCTCCTGTGGTTGTTCAGACAGGTCAGTAGTTTACCCTGATGAAGACTGAAATATTCTAGTTTAGTGATTATAAATGACGTATTCAAAGCTACAATGAGTTATGTTTATGCTTTAATATTTAATATGCGTTAAGCTTTCAAATATTAATCCGTTTGTTTTTTCCTTTTTAAAATTATATTCCAATCCTGAATTTCTTTCTAACCTCCCTTCTCAGTCCTGCCTCCTTTTTGAAGGATTTGCATTTCTACTTTTAAATAAAGAAAACATATTGTTGTATAGATAATGAAGTGAGTCACATTTTCTTGTGAGTTTGAACCTTTTCCCCCTGTGGCTGATTTTTAGTCACATTTTAAAGATGTTTGAAGCGAACTTCACGAATCAAACTTTTTTCTTTCTTCATTCTCGATGTCTCTTAAAAAAGCTCCCAAAGTGTCCCGAGGGGGGAGGATCCCTCGTTACCAGGGCTCCCAGCAGGACAAGAAGATGCTGCTGAAGCCCGTCACTCCGAGTCAGTTTGTTTCTTTTTTTACTCTTTAAGAACTTCAGAGACGGTCTACGAGTCAGAATAACCGCGGTGTGTTTTCTTTCTTCTGCAGACTTCAAAAAACTCCATGAGGCTCATTTCAACAAGATGGAGTCCATCGACTCTTACGTGCAGCGAAAAACCAAACAGATGGAGACGTTCAAGACTTCAGTGAAGGAGCTGAAGGTGAGGTCGTCTGAACGAGATTTAATCATGAACATCTCTTTATGAACTTTATTACATCTTTTATTTGTTCTGACTTTCAGAAGCTCGCAGACAAAACCAAACTGCAGCGAGCGGACTCCAAACCTCCGGTGGTGAGTTTGAACATTACAGCTGCAGGATCTAAACTCCGCCCACCGACCCGTTTAACCTTCATGCTTTTTATCCACAGAAGGCGAGCAGCACGTCCATGTTTAGCCCCGCCCCTCCGACTAAAACAGCAGCCGAGGACAGGCGCAGAAAAACTCTGCTCTCTGCCAATAAACCTGCAGCAAACAAACCGGCGGTGAAGGAAGTCGCTTCGTTCAGACCGTCTGTCCTCTCCACGCGCAGGATCAACGTGCGGTGAGCGACTCTTTCCCGTTCACTGTCAGTTAGGTTCTTTGTGGTCACTCTGACAAAGATTTATTAAAAGGTTTTGAGGGGTTCTGTAGTTTCCTCGTCTATCAGCATCAGGAGAGGTTACCGTCTCCCCGCCCCTCCCGTCCTGTTTCACCACCGAGTGTGAGTGAGACGGCGAGCGGCAGACGAGCTGAAAAACATCTGAAAATAACGAGATGCATCTCAAAGTGAATTTGTTTGTAAAGTCTGTTTGGTCTCCTTCAGTTCTCTTGAGATGACATCCTGTTATAATGCTCTTTAAACACGGCGTCCCTGAGTGGGCGTGGCCTCTCTCTCCCCTCACGTGGTGTCAGGGTTAATGTTTAGAGTGGGAGGGGTTCACCTGGAGAACAAAACGTGTGAGACATGTTTGAGTCTCTGAGTGAAACTGAAACGAGCTGAAGGAAGCTCCGCCCCCTTTAGTGTGAACACAGAGCTGAGAACAACAAACGCAGAGGGAGTCTGACTTCACGCTCGCTTTAAGAAGTCATTTCTACTTTTATATCAACAGAGTTTATTTGATTTCTGCACGTTGTTCCTTTAAAAACTCTTTTTGTGTCATTTAGATGAAAACATGTATGAAAGGTTTAAAACGCTGTTATTCCCCTTTAACATCAAACCTTGTTGCCATGCAGGTTTTCAGAAGCCACTCATGACAACGAGTACAAGAGGTTGATGGTGAAGACGCCCGCTCGCATGTCGCCCTGTGTGGCGTCGAGCACCCCGCAGAGACAAACAGCTGACGGAGGAAAGGCCAACAGCGTGAAGACGTCGGCTCTCTCTGCCACCAAAAGCCCAGGTACTGTTTACCTCTTCATCCACGTAGAGGTTATCTGAGTTCACCTGAAGATGGTTAAGATGAAGCGCGGACGCCGCACTAAGACAACCAGAGAGATAACGGTCTAGTTCCTGCTGTGTGTGGAGAGCAACGATTCATTCAGCAACAGAGTCCGGACTCTGCAGGTCTCCTTAAATCTCTCACCGCTAATATCCACACGGCGCTGCGGTCCGTCATCGCCGTGCACTTCAGCGCTGTTCACTTCCTCTCTAGTCAATGATCGTCCACACCGCGTGCAGCTCGCGTCAAGATGAGCAGAGCAGGAAGGAAAACACGGGAAGGCGCAGAGTCACCCGCTCAATTTCAAAATAAAAGCGCTGACTGAACGCAGCACACATGGACACATGTGGAAATAATTATAAATAATTTATCATGTTACTTCATCATCTTTTACACTATTCACCACTGCACTGTTTCATGTTCATGTAAATATTAGTCTTTTCTTATTCTGTTGATATTTAATGTTGTACCTGTACATAAGAGAGCACAGTTCACTGAAGTTAAATTCTGTGTGTGTGTGTGTGTGTGTGTGTGTGTGTGTGTGTGTGTGTGTGTGTGTGTGTGTGTGTGTGTGTGTGTGTGTGTGTGTGTGTGTGTGTGTGTGTGTGTGTGTGTGTGTGTGTGTGTGTGTGTGTGTGTGTGTGTGTGTGTGTGTGTGTGTGTGTGTGTGTGTGTGTGTGTGTGTGTGTGTGTGTGTGTGTGTGTGTGTGTGTGTGTGTGTGTGTGTGTGTGTGTGTGTGTAAACATACCTGGACAATAAATCTGATTCTGAAATAATCAGTCATCATCAAACGAGACTTAAAGGACAAACAAACATGGAGGACGACAGGCAGCAGGAATAGTTTTTGGACTTTTAATTAAATATTCACGTGGAGGTGCTGTTAACATGTTCTGTTCGAGCGTGGGCAGGAGGCGAGTTATCATTTATTTGCGACTGTTTTTAGAGCTTCCTTCAGTCCAGAGTGCGTGCTCGTCTGTCCTTAGGTTCCGCCCACACAGCAGGAGATCAGATGTTTTAAACATTTTAAACATGTTTAATATTTACCATTTGAAAGTTAAGATGGCTGCGATCGGATCTTTCTTCACACGCCTCACATCGCAGGAACGTCTCATATTCATCTCTGGGGTTTAGCTTCAGTCATGTTGTTTAACCCGCTTCACTTATGTGACCTCGTGTTTTTAGGAGCGTTTGTTTTCACCGGCAACACGAGCACTTCCACGACGCCCGGGACTCAGAAGAAGGCGAGCTTTGACCTGAAGGCGAGTCTGTCCCGCCCCCTCAGCTACAAGCCTCACACAGGTACCACAGCAGTCCACTGTCTCTCTACAACACGGTCAGACGGCGGTCAGATCCCTCATGGTTATTCATCTTTTTAAAGGGAAACTGAAGCCGTTTGGAGAAGCTAAAGAAAACCAAGAAGGAAACAAGTCTGTGATCTCCAACTCTCACCAGAAGAACTACAAGCAGCACCAGGTCCAGACCAGGTAGGTCCTGCTGCAGAGCTCGGACCGCTTTGGGTCTCTGATGAGGCGGTCTCTGATCGAGGTTTCTGTTTCTCTCTTCAGGGGCGAGAGGAGAGCGAAGCAGGCGGAGGATCGCAAACAGAAGAAGGAGAGCATGCTGGGAGCGAGGAGAGGACTCGTCATGATGTAAAAAAAGAAAAGTGCTCGTTAGTCGACGTTTGTACAGCTCGTTTCCTCCTGTGTAAATATTTCACCGTCTGTTTTTGTACTTTTGCGATCTTTTACCCTTTGAGCTTCTACCTGACGTTTAGTGCAGTGATTTTAGATTTGACTCGAACACCTTGAACGATGCATGCTGTACGTTCATGTGAGGAATGTTTTAAAGTGCAGATTTGTTGTAAAGATTTCATGTTTGCTTTGTTTTAACTTTTTTGGGAGAGAATGATAAAAAATACATCGATGGTAAAATATCTCCTCGTTTGTATTTTCTTTTATTTCAGTGTTGGAAAAGTTTCTGACCTTCATGATTTGATACAGAAACATAAAAAGGTTCAATGACGTATTAAATATGTCTCATGAATAATTAAGATGTGGCTCATTGACGTGTCGGAGGATGTTTTTAACATGTGAAAGCAGCTGTCAGATAATGTGCTGTGATTTAAAGGGAAACGATGTACGGAAGAGGACGAGGGTCAAACATGAGGAATAATTTAGTCCAGAAAGATCAGGCCGCCATGACACCTGTCGATCATTCACGCTACAGAGGTGAACGGAAGAGGACGCTCAAGTGCTAAGGCTGATGATCTTATTTTATTACGAGTGTCGTCCCCCGTCTGTCCCTGCAGGGGGCGCTGGAGTCCCATCGATGGCGGTCTCCATGCTGGAAATGCTGTCTCAGTCTAACTTTCAGTCAACCTAACGACAGGCTGAGAGCTGGAGCTGAGGCGGGTTTTAAACCTCCTGACAAACCGTTACACCGCGCCCACCTGTCAATCAGGTCAGCTACACGCCTTATTGTGAATAACTCTTATCCTTCATCAAATCAAAACTGATGAGTCATCAAAACATTCACCCCCCCGTACAGTGTGTGTCCATCGAGACATGAGCTAATCACACCTATTTGGTTTTATGAACCAGGCTGTAAACATGTTAATCTCTGCTGTAAAAACAGGCTTTTTAGAATGGGTGTGTATGTGACTTCCTGTGCTTCTGCAGCCAGCCTCTAGTGGACACTCCAGGAACTGCAGGATTTTTACACTTCAGAATCGGCTTCATGTTTCAAGACTGGAGGTTGCTGCTTGCACAGTAGAGACAAAGTTGTGTTAGAAAACAAAAGCTCCTGACTTAGACTCTGAAGAATCAGAAAACATGAACTCGTGGTATGAAGGTTGATGGATGGAGAGAAACTGTCCGTCTTAGAGAAGGTGTTGCATGTATTTATTGTCGGCTGATATTTAAGAAAGCAGTCCAGGTCCAGCACTGAAGGAGTTCCTCTCAAACTTCCGGATTCTTCTTGTACATCTCGTAGGCAAACTCCTCGGTGTGAGCGAAGTCTTTGCACACGCCGATGTAATCGATCTCCAGCTGGAAGGGGCCGTCCGCTTTGTCCCCCAGAGTGAAGCCGACTGTGTTTACCTGCAAATACAAAAACATAAGGAAGTACTGTCTGTTTAGTTTATATTGTGCTTTTCAGTAAGTCACAAAGTGCTTTAGAAGTGGAAAAGAATAAATAAAGGTAAGACGGCTACAGAAGCTACAGATTCAATGTGTAAGAATCAGAGCTGCTAGCATGAACTAGTTCATCACCATTCATTAAGTACTGAAATAAATGCATAATAACAGATGTTCAAAACAGACCACACAGGGGCGCTAGATAACCTAGCAGTTATGTAGTGCAAACCCTGTACAGAGGCTATAGAGCTCATTGCAGCGGCCGTGGGTTCGAATCCGAACTCGGCCCTTTGCTGCATGTCGTCCCCCTCCCCACATTTCCTGTCTCACTTCAGCTGTCCTCTCTAATAAAGACCCCAAAACATTACTTTAAATAAACAAACAGACTTCAAAGTCTTAATCTGTGATGTTTCACTCTTAAATATAAATCAAGTATCTCCTCTGAAAATAACTCTGTGAGTCATGACTGTCTACAATGGGTGTAACACCCGAGTCCCACTGTCTGTGATGTTTTCAGAGTTTTCAGAGTCCTATCTTCACTTTGTTTACATCTCCAGGACGGCCGGCTGACTCCTCCCCTCACGTATAAAAGTAGTTTAATTGAGGGACTAGAGAAAAGAAGAATAACATACTGTACTCACTGCTTAACTGTGTTTCTAGATCACGCTCATTTCAGGTAAATTTACATGCAGTGTGAAGATACGAGCGTAATAAAGATCGCTAGCATTAGCATGCTAACACAACAATGCAGCGCGAGTTGTTTTGGTTTCATGCTGGTGCTCAAGGGCGACATCTGCTGGATCAAAATATCACAAAGAGTTTAATGTCACTACCAAGGGAAGCTGAAGGGCGGTGAGCCGTAACCTAGCAACAGTAAGCACAGACGAGCAGCGTTCTGAAATTGTCGCCGTCAGCGTTATTAGTGGTCACATGGCGCTGACTTGACATTTATTTATTGAAGTGTTAGTTGATGTGTTCCTCTGCTCTACCTTGTCCAGCCAGGCGTGGTGCTGGTCGTCTTGTAGCCGCCCTCGATGTGTGAGGAAGAACTTGGAGAACGGGATCTGTGAGAAGAGAAATCATCACAAGGGAAACACAGCGTGGTTCAAATCCTGAGATGTTTTTTTGATGTATTAACGCACACACCTGAGCTACGCTTTCAGTGCTCACCTTCACATCCTGCCAGTACGGCCCCCCCCTCGTGTACAGGAAGTAACAGTACACATCGTCCTTCTGGTGCGAGAAGTACGTTTCTGTGGCGAGATTGATCATCCAGGGCCGCCCGTCGCCACGCACTCGCAAGTGCAGGGTGTTGAAACTGGTCCAGTCGTGATGCTTCTTCCTGTCGAATGAAGCCTGGAGGAGAAACAGACATGCATGGGCCGAGGTCAGATTCAAACCCACAGCGCTGTGATGAGGACTATAGCCTCTGTACATAGAGAGTCAAGATTCAAGATTTGTATTTGTCACAATAACAACAACAATAAACACTCAAATTACTAAAACACATTAAAATAGAATATAATGTAAACTTAACTAAACATGAGACATAACCACGAGGCCATTTGGCGGCCCAGTTACTTGATCTTTACAGGATGTTCCCTCATGAGCAGTCAGAGTAATAAAAACCAGATCACTAACCTGCGGTTGTTTTGAGCGCATGCTGCAGTAGCCACTGTAGCGTGTCTCTCCGTCCCTCGGCGGCGTGGAGCTCAGAGTCCCGTAAAGAAAACACGTGTTATTGTTTTTGCCGAGCTTTAAGTACGCCTCACTATGACCTCCAATCTCCTTATCCGAGGACACCACCCACTCCTCCAGGCTCTCCGGACCCCTGAACTCCCATACCAACCGGTTCTGCTCCAACATGTGCTCCAGGATGGGTTTGCCCTCCGGACCCACCCAGCGTTCAAAAAACTCTTTTTTCAGCAGAGTGAAATGTTTCTTTATCCCGCCCAGACCCCTCCAGAGGTCAAAGTTCACGTTCTGCCACGGGAGCTTGTCTTCTTTGGGCTGGCCGGGTCGTCTGTATTCACCCTGGGTCACAGCTCGTCTGGGCGCAGAGCGAGGAGGGATGGAGGTCAGCAGCCTCGCTGAGGGGAGACGTGTGATCTTCTGCAAAGACATCTCAGCGGTGATACGGAGAAATCAGAGCTGCAAAACAGGAGGCGGAAGTGATGTCACTACTGTGACGTTACAGCGTGTTCATCCCATGTCCCGTCAGACTGTTTGACAGACTGTTTATTCAGACTGTTTAATCAGACTGTTTAACAGACTGTTTAATCAGACTGTTTAACAGACTGTTTAACAGACTGTTTATTCAGACTGTTTAACAGACTGTTTAACAGACTGTTTATTCAGACTGTTTGACAGACTGTTTAACAGACTGTTTATTCAGACTGTTTGACAGACTGTTTAACAGACTGTTTATTCAGACTGTTTATTCAGACTGTTTATTCAGACTGTTTAACAGACTGTTTAACAGACTGTTTATTCAGACTGTTTGACAGACTGTTTATTCAGACTGTTTATTCAGACTGTTTAACAGACTGTTTAACAGACTGTTTATTCAGACTGTTTGACAGACTGTTTAACAGACTGTTTATTCAGACTGTTTGACAGACTGTTTATTCAGACTGTTTATTCAGACTGTTTATTCAGACTGTTTAACAGACTGTTTAACAGACTGTTTATTCAGACTGTTTGACAGACTGTTTATTCAGACTGTTTATTCAGACTGTTTATTCAGACTGTTTAACAGACTGTTTAACAGACTGTTTATTCAGACTGTTTGACAGACTGTTTAACAGACTGTTTATTCAGACTGTTTGACAGACTGTTTAACAGACTGTTTATTCAGACTGTTTAACAGACTGTTTATTCAGACTGTTTGACAGACTGTTTGACAGACTGTTTATTCAGACTGTTTGACAGACTGTTTAACAGACTGTTTAACAGACTGTTTAACAGACTGTTTATTCAGACTGTTTAACAGACTGTTTAACAGACTGTTTATTCAGACTGTTTGACAGACTGTTTAACAGACTGTTTATTCAGACTGTTTGACAGACTGTTTGACAGACTGTTTAACAGACTGTTTGACAGACTGTTTAACAGACTGTTTATTCAGACTGTTTGACAGACTGTTTGACAGACTGTTTAACAGACTGTTTATTCACTGTTTATTCAGACTGTTTAATCAGACTGTTTGACAGACTGTTTATTCAGACTGTTTAACAGACTGTTTAACAGACTGTTTATTCAGACTGTTTAACAGACTGTTTATTCAGACTGTTTATTCAGACTGTTTAACAGACTGTTTGACAGACTGTTTAACAGACTGTTTGACAGACTGTTTATTCAGACTGTTTAACAGACTGTTTAACAGACTGTTTATTCAGACTGTTTAACAGACTGTTTATTCAGACTGTTTATTCAGACTGTTTAACAGACTGTTTAACAGACTGTTTGACAGACTGTTTAACAGACTGTTTAACAGACTGTTTGACAGACTGTTTAACAGACTGTTTAACAGACTGTTTAACAGACTGTTTATTCAGACTGTTTGACAGACTGTTTGACAGACTGTTTAACAGACTGTTTATTCAGACTGTTTAATCAGACTGTTTATTCAGACTGTTTAACAGACTGTTTAACAGACTGTTTATTCAGACTGTTTGACAGACTGTTTATTCAGACTGTTTGACAGACTGTTTGACAGACTGTTTAACAGACTGTTTATTCAGACTGTTTGACAGACTGTTTAACAGACTGTTTATTCAGACTGTTTAACAGACTGTTTATTCAGACTGTTTATTCAGACTGTTTAACAGACTGTTTAACAGACTGTTTGACAGACTGTTTAACAGACTGTTTAACAGACTGTTTATTCAGACTGTTTGACAGACTGTTTGACAGACTGTTTAACAGACTGTTTATTCAGACTGTTTATTCAGACTGTTTAATCAGACTGTTTATTCAGACTGTTTAACAGACTGTTTAACAGACTGTTTAACAGACTGTTTATTCAGACTGTTTGACAGACTGTTTGACAGACTGTTTATTCAGACTGTTTGACAGACTGTTTAACAGACTGTTTATTCAGACTGTTTGACAGACTGTTTAACAGACTGTTTATTCAGACTGTTTGACAGACTGTTTGACAGACTGTTTATTCAGACTGTTTAACAGACTGTTTAACAGACTGTTTATTCAGACTGTTTAACAGACTGTTTAACAGACTGTTTATTCAGACTGTTTAACAGACTGTTTAACAGACTGTTTATTCAGACTGTTTGACAGACTGTTTAACAGACTGTTTAACAGACTGTTTATTCAGACTGTTTAACAGACTGTTTAACAGACTGTTTATTCAGACTGTTTAACAGACTGTTTAACAGACTGTTTATTCAGACTGTTTAACAGACTGTTTATTCAGACTGTTTGACAGACTGTTTGACAGACTGTTTATTCAGACTGTTTGACAGACTGTTTAACAGACTGTTTGACAGACTGTTTGACAGACTGTTTGACAGACTGTTTATTCAGACTGTTTGACAGACTGTTTAACAGACTGTTTAACAGACTGTTTATTCAGACTGTTTAATCAGACTGTTTGACAGACTGTTTAACAGACTGTTTATTCAGACTGTTTAACAGACTGTTTAACAGACTGTTTATTCAGACTGTTTAACAGACTGTTTATTCAGACTGTTTATTCAGACTGTTTAACAGACTGTTTAACAGACTGTTTGACAGACTGTTTAACAGACTGTTTATTCAGACTGTTTAATCAGACTGTTTAACAGACTGTTTATTCAGACTGTTTATTCAGACTGTTTAACAGACTGTTTATTCAGACTGTTTGACAGACTGTTTGACAGACTGTTTATTCAGACTGTTTAACAGACTGTTTATTCAGACTGTTTAACAGACTGTTTATTCAGACTGTTTGACAGACTGTTTGACAGACTGTTTAACAGACTGTTTATTCAGACTGTTTAATCAGACTGTTTAACAGACTGTTTATTCAGACTGTTTATTCAGACTGTTTAACAGACTGTTTATTCAGACTGTTTGACAGACTGTTTGACAGACTGTTTATTCAGACTGTTTAACAGACTGTTTAACAGACTGTTTATTCAGACTGTTTAACAGACTGTTTAACAGACTGTTTATTCAGACTGTTTATTCAGACTGTTTAACAGACTGTTTGACAGACTGTTTAACAGACTGTTTAACAGACTGTTTAACAGACTGTTTATTCAGACTGTTTGACAGACTGTTTGACAGACTGTTTGACAGACTGTTTAACAGACTGTTTATTCAGACTGTTTGACAGACTGTTTAACAGACTGTTTAACAGACTGTTTATTCAGACTGTTTATTCAGACTGTTTAACAGACTGTTTAACAGACTGTTTGACAGACTGTTTAACAGACTGTTTAACAGACTGTTTGACAGACTGTTTGACAGACTGTTTAACAGACTGTTTATTCAGACTGTTTATTCAGACTGTTTAATCAGACTGTTTATTCAGACTGTTTAACAGACTGTTTATTCAGACTGTTTGACAGACTGTTTATTCAGACTGTTTGACAGACTGTTTAACAGACTGTTTATTCAGACTGTTTGACAGACTGTTTATTCAGACTGTTTGACAGACTGTTTGACAGACTGTTTATTCAGACTGTTTAAGACTGTTTAACAGACTGTTTATTCAGACTGTTTAACAGACTGTTTAACAGACTGTTTATTCAGACTGTTTGACAGACTGTTTAACAGACTGTTTAACAGACTGTTTATTCAGACTGTTTAACAGACTGTTTAACAGACTGTTTATTCAGACTGTTTGACAGACTGTTTGACAGACTGTTTAACAGACTGTTTATTCAGACTGTTTGACAGACTGTTTAACAGACTGTTTAACAGACTGTTTATTCAGACTGTTTATTCAGACTGTTTAACAGACTGTTTAACAGACTGTTTGACAGACTGTTTAACAGACTGTTTAACAGACTGTTTATTCAGACTGTTTGACAGACTGTTTGACAGACTGTTTAACAGACTGTTTATTCAGACTGTTTAACAGACTGTTTAACAGACTGTTTAACAGACTGTTTATTCAGACTGTTTGACAGACTGTTTAACAGACTGTTTAACAGACTGTTTATTCAGACTGTTTAACAGACTGTTTAACAGACTGTTTATTCAGACTGTTTAACAGACTGTTTAACAGACTGTTTATTCAGACTGTTTGACAGACTATTTGACAGACTGTTTATTCAGACTGTTTGACAGACTGTTTAACAGACTGTTTAACAGACTGTTTGACAGACTGTTTATTCAGACTGTTTGACAGACTGTTTAACAGACTGTTTAACAGACTGTTTATTCAGACTGTTTAACAGACTGTTTAACAGACTGTTTATTCAGACTGTTTAACAGACTGTTTAACAGACTGTTTATTCAGACTGTTTATTCAGACTGTTTAATCAGACTGTTTAACAGACTGTTTATTCAGACTGTTTATTCAGACTGTTTAACAGACTGTTTATTCAGACTGTTTGACAGACTGTTTGACAGACTGTTTGACAGACTGTTTATTCAGACTGTTTAACAGACTGTTTATTCAGACTGTTTAACAGACTGTTTAACAGACTGTTTATTCAGACTGTTTAACAGACTGTTTAACAGACTGTTTGACAGACTGTTTAACAGACTGTTTAACAGACTGTTTAACAGACTGTTTATTCAGACTGTTTGACAGACTGTTTGACAGACTGTTTAACAGACTGTTTATTCAGACTGTTTATTCAGACTGTTTAATCAGACTGTTTATTCAGACTGTTTAACAGACTGTTTAACAGACTGTTTAACAGACTGTTTATTCAGACTGTTTGACAGACTGTTTATTCAGACTGTTTGACAGACTGTTTGACAGACTGTTTATTCAGACTGTTTGACAGACTGTTTAACAGACTGTTTAACAGACTGTTTAACAGACTGTTTATTCAGACTGTTTGACAGACTGTTTGACAGACTGTTTATTCAGACTGTTTGACAGACTGTTTGACAGACTGTTTGACAGACTGTTTAACAGACTGTTTGACAGACTGTTTGACAGACTGTTTATTCAGACTGTTTGACAGACTGTTTAACAGACTGTTTATTCAGACTGTTTAACAGACTGTTTAACAGACTGTTTATTCAGACTGTTTAACAGACTGTTTAACAGACTGTTTATTCAGACTGTTTGACAGACTGTTTGACAGACTGTTTAACAGACTGTTTATTCACTGTTTATTCAGACTGTTTAATCAGACTGTTTGACAGACTGTTTAACAGACTGTTTATTCAGACTGTTTAACAGACTGTTTAACAGACTGTTTATTCAGACTGTTTAACAGACTGTTTAACAGACTGTTTATTCAGACTGTTTAACAGACTGTTTATTCAGACTGTTTATTCAGACTGTTTAACAGACTGTTTGACAGACTGTTTGACAGACTGTTTAACAGACTGTTTATTCAGACTGTTTAATCAGACTGTTTAACAGACTGTTTATTCAGACTGTTTATTCAGACTGTTTAACAGACTGTTTATTCAGACTGTTTGACAGACTGTTTATTCAGACTGTTTAACAGACTGTTTAACAGACTGTTTAACAGACTGTTTATTCAGACTGTTTAACAGACTGTTTATTCAGACTGTTTATTCAGACTGTTTAACAGACTGTTTAACAGACTGTTTGACAGACTGTTTAACAGACTGTTTAACAGACTGTTTAACAGACTGTTTATTCAGACTGTTTGACAGACTGTTTGACAGACTGTTTAACAGACTGTTTATTCAGACTGTTTATTCAGACTGTTTAATCAGACTGTTTATTCAGACTGTTTAACAGACTGTTTAACAGACTGTTTAACAGACTGTTTATTCAGACTGTTTGACAGACTGTTTGACAGACTGTTTATTCAGACTGTTTGACAGACTGTTTGACAGACTGTTTAACAGACTGTTTATTCAGACTGTTTGACAGACTGTTTAACAGACTGTTTATTCAGACTGTTTAACAGACTGTTTAACAGACTGTTTATTCAGACTGTTTAACAGACTGTTTAACAGACTGTTTGACAGACTGTTTAACAGACTGTTTAACAGACTGTTTATTCAGACTGTTTGACAGACTGTTTAACAGACTGTTTATTCAGACTGTTTGACAGACTGTTTAACAGACTGTTTATTCAGACTGTTTATTCAGACTGTTTAATCAGACTGTTTATTCAGACTGTTTAACAGACTGTTTAACAGACTGTTTAACAGACTGTTTATTCAGACTGTTTGACAGACTGTTTGACAGACTGTTTATTCAGACTGTTTGACAGACTGTTTAACAGACTGTTTAACAGACTGTTTATTCAGACTGTTTGACAGACTGTTTATTCAGACTGTTTGACAGACTGTTTAACAGACTGTTTATTCAGACTGTTTGACAGACTGTTTAACAGACTGTTTAACAGACTGTTTATTCAGACTGTTTGACAGACTGTTTGACAGACTGTTTATTCAGACTGTTTGACAGACTGTTTGACAGACTGTTTATTCAGACTGTTTGACAGACTGTTTAACAGACTGTTTGACAGACTGTTTGACAGACTGTTTATTCAGACTGTTTGACAGACTGTTTAACAGACTGTTTATTCAGACTGTTTAATCAGACTGTTTGACAGACTGTTTAACAGACTGTTTATTCAGACTGTTTAACAGACTGTTTAACAGACTGTTTATTCAGACTGTTTAACAGACTGTTTAACAGACTGTTTATTCAGACTGTTTATTCAGACTGTTTAACAGACTGTTTGACAGACTGTTTGACAGACTGTTTGACAGACTGTTTGACAGACTGTTTAACAGACTGTTTAACAGACTGTTTAACAGACTGTTTAACAGACTGTTTATTCAGACTGTTTAACAGACTGTTTAACAGACTGTTTGACAGACTGTTTAACAGACTGTTTAACAGACTGTTTAACAGACTGTTTATTCAGACTGTTTGACAGACTGTTTGACAGACTGTTTAACAGACTGTTTATTCAGACTGTTTATTCAGACTGTTTAATCAGACTGTTTATTCAGACTGTTTAACAGACTGTTTAACAGACTGTTTAACAGACTGTTTATTCAGACTGTTTGACAGACTGTTTGACAGACTGTTTATTCAGACTGTTTGACAGACTGTTTGACAGACTGTTTATTCAGACTGTTTGACAGACTGTTTAACAGACTGTTTAACAGACTGTTTATTCAGACTGTTTGACAGACTGTTTGACAGACTGTTTATTCAGACTGTTTGACAGACTGTTTGACAGACTGTTTATTCAGACTGTTTGACAGACTGTTTAACAGACTGTTTATTCAGACTGTTTCACAGACTGTTTGACAGACTGTTTGACAGACTGTTTGACAGACTGTTTATTCAGACTGTTTGACAGACTGTTTAACAGACTGTTTAACAGACTGTTTGACAGACTGTTTGACAGACTGTTTAACAGACTGTTTAACAGACTGTTTATTCAGACTGTTTGACAGACTGTTTGACAGACTGTTAAACAGACTGTTTGACAGACTGTTTGACAGACTGTTTAACAGACTGTTTGACAGACTGTTTAACAGACTGTTTAACAGACTGTTTATTCAGACTGTTTGACAGACTGTTTGACAGACTGTTTGACAGACTGTTTATTCAGACTGTTTATTCAGACTGTTTAACAGACTGTTTAACAGACTGTTAAACAGACTGTTTGACAGACTGTTTGACAGACTGTTTGACAGACTGTTTAACAGACTGTTTGACAGACTGTTTGACAGACTGTTAAACAGACTGTTTGACAGACTGTTTGACAGACTGTTTGACAGACTGTTTGACAGACTGTTTAACAGCTTTACCACTTCATGCTACACACTGTGAGTGTTTTGAAGTGGAAGTGGACATATCGTGTAATTTTCTATTATTGTATTTTTTTATTTAACGGATGTAAATATATTATTACAATATAAATGTATTTTTAATAATTATATTCCTGTTTCCTGTTTTCTTGAGCTGCTGTAATTCAAACATTTAAATCAATAAAGTTTCTCTTTCTCTTTGTTCATGGGTTATGAAGATCGTGTTGACTGACTTTAAAAAGAGATGAAATGTTCCTAATCTTAATGACCCGACAAGAAAGGATGATGTCAACATGTACTGTAAACTATTCTGTAGAAAAATATATAAACACACACATTTAATCCAGCTGACATCTACTCGTTTTACCGGAGAGACACAGACACACAACATTCAGACAAACTGTCAGTCAGATTCTTTTGTGATATATTGTGCAGCCTTAATTACACGTGTTAAATATGTACAGCTGATATGAATGAGATTTAATCATGTTGTGACACTTCAGTTAAACTGATGAAATAAACATATCAAAAATAACGAACAGTCACTTACAGCCAAGTTAGGAAGACAGTTAGAAACATAAAACGTTACCATGAATAAATGTAAGGTTTACTCTGACTCTAGTGTGTTAGCATTATCAGGTGAGACTTACTGTGACCATGTTGAACCGGAAAGATGAAGAGGAGGAGGAGGAGGAGGAGGAGGAGGAAGAGGGATGTTTCACCGGCTTCAGTCCTCGGTTTAGTTTGAACAAAGATTTATATCTTTAAAATAAACACTGTAATATAACTGATAGGATTCATAACCCGGTCGTGTTCACTCGTTTACTAATCCAAGGTTGTCGGTGTCCACACGGTACGCACAGCGGAAGAGGTCGGGCTGCGTTCAGGAAACAAATGTCTCTAAGCGAACAACGAACGGCAGATTTACAACATAAACAGTTGGATCTTGAACGCACCTCGCGTGCTACAAAGATTTCTGTCCGGAGTGACGCACCTGTTATCAATAAGTAGTTCCGCTCTCTACTTACTGTAAATGTACTCTCTCACTTTGCTGCCTTTTCCTTATTCAAACTAATGTAATAAAACAACATGAGAGTCACGGACACGTTTAGTATTTTGTCTCGTTGTGAGAACTTTAAACACGAGCGGTAACTATATGTTTTCAAGCCGGGCGCGCATGCTCAGTACTGCCTTTGTGTGGCTGACTGCAGAGCCGACTTGCTAGACGACACGGAGGTGGCTAGCAGGTTAGCCGCGCAGCTAATCATGGTGAATGTAAAGAAGCGGAAAGGTCGGGTCGTGATTGACTCTGACTCCGAAGACAGCGCCAGCGACGACAATTTAGATCAGGTAGGTGCGCGATTCTCTCAGTTTGTGAAAGCTAACTGCCCGTTTAAGTTGTGAAAACAGGTCGAGGAGATGCTAATGTGTGCTAACTGACTGCGCTGTGTTTGGCCTCGCTCGAACAACACGATAGAGAGCTTTATTTACCTCATATTCAAAGTGCTTAAAGGTAAATAAATAGTTTGTTCAGACTGAGGTGTTTCAGTCAGACTTTCAGACACGAGGAGAAATATTCAGTTTGTATAGTAATCAAAGAATTAGCATCAATTAGCCGAGCTGTGCTAACGTTAAGGTGACTCTCAGCTCATCATGGTGAGTTACATCGGGACTAAACTCCCGCGCTGAGGCTCTGTTAGTGGTTTCGGGTCTTTTAGTGGTTTCGGGTCTGTTAGTGGTTTCGGGTAGTGATGGGCTTCACTGGTGTTGTGTACAGTTTGATGAATGTTTTAGAGATCAGACTCAGGGAACAGGAAGATGTGAGCACCGACTGAAGCTGCAGCAGAAGAACCTTCAGAGTGACGTCATGAGCTGTAGGTCTATTTCTGTGTTGTTGTCAAACAGACTGAGGAGAGTCTGCAGGGCTGCACAGGTCTGATGCATCCATAATAATAATCATCATCATTAACTGGAAGGTTTGTCAATAAAAAGAGGCAGTCTGGGATTTTAAAGAAGTTCTCAAAACAAAGAGTGTGAGCAGTAATTGGTCTCAGCCATGTTTATGCAGACAGTTAATATCCTTATTACAAAGTCAAACAATGTGATCACACATCCATACTTTTCTCATATCGTGCAGGCCTACTGAGCACCAAGGATTGGATCATTTCTTGTTTTTAATTACCAACTTCCAGCACACATGTCAAAATTGCACAAATATGTTGGAAACGTTAATGTTGGCGTTGAAACAGTTTTCGCTCTCTTACACTCGCAGAAGCTTTCAGTTAACATGTAACCGAAGATCTGAACTTTTCTGAAATTTTTGGTACTTTTCGTTGCTGTCGATCATGAAAATAACCGAGGTTTAGGGCTGGGAAATATATGGAGTTTTTCAGATATATCGATATATTGTCAAACAAGATATAGGGTAAGACAACATCGTTAATATGGATATAGTTTATGTTTCATTAAAATAACGTTACAGAGGTGCCAAGTCACCTTTATCTCATCTCACTGATGATGACTGACTGTCTGTCCCTCTTCACCCTGCTCCTCCTCTCTCTCTCTCTTTTATTGTATTTAAGGAACATTTTTATTTTATAATATTACTTTTTAAATTCACAAACAGGTAGTTTATTTTTCATGTGTTTTCACTGTTAATAAAATACATATTGATATATATCGAGTATCTCCATTCAGCTAAACAATATGGAGATATGAGTTTTGGTCCATATTTCCCAGCCCTACTGAGGTTATATCGTTTTAAAACTCATGGTGTTGAAATAGTTGAAAATTCTAATAACAACAGGACCTCCTTTGTCAAGTGAAAGTCATCTTTATTGTCGATTTTTGCGATACATGCTGGAGTGGACATACAGAAAAACCAGGCAGAGAGAGTCTTTGCTGGCATTACTTCAGTATTCTATGTTTTAACACAACTGTTGATGAGTTTAAGGAGCAGATCAAACTGTCTGATCATCATCTGTCACCTCACTCTGCTGAGGAGTTCTGAATTACAACTTTTGATATCTAACCTGTGTGTGAAACTCAGCAGAAGATAATGAGGCCTGGAGTTTCTGCTTCACTGAGAATAGTGATGACAGTAAATCAGTCACAGCATCTTTTGCACTGATGTTGATAAAGTGCATTACAGAAGTTCAGATACATGATGTACGTGTGCAGGATTATTTGATTGGACCCAACTGTCTGCTTCAGTGACAGATCTTGTCCAGATGTTTTCAGGCCCTGTTGAGAATCAGAGTTCTGCATAAAGAGACAAATTGCTGCTCACACCCTCCATCAGGATGTTTTATGATGACCAGTTGAGGCTGGGTTCGTGTTATTATCCCTGTGGGAGAGTGACGGCTGCAAAACAATAAAAATAAAACATATTTACTGCTGACTGCTCGGCGTGTCAGCAACTCTTATATCAGCTAATCAGCTGTGTGCAGGATGATTTCCTGCTATGTGCAAATTACAATTCTGATATTCCTCACCTTGTTTGTAACTTCAGCACAGACATCCCGCCTCTGAATGAGACTTTCCTTCATGTGATTTTGGTTCACTGCAACCAAAGAAACATTTATAGCCAATCTGAGCTATTAGGTTGTTTTTTTTAGATCCCGACCGATAAACCGACCAGCCGATAAAATTGACCGATATTAGCATTCAGTGGATTTCGTACAAGTCGTTTTTTCTTAACCTAATCCCCTCGTTCTCGTTTTCAGGAGCTCTTGTCCTTGGCGAAGAGGAAGAGGGTCGATTCAGGTGAGCAGGAAGAACCTGTGAGCAAACCTGCAGCTTCTACAGACTCTGAGACCTCCGACAGCGACGATGAGGTAAGACTGTTTTCGTGTTTGCTCTCTAAGAAGAGAGACTAACGCTCCCTCACAGCTGAAGCTATTCTAATAATCAAATTGATTTTTATCCGTCTTGTTTAGTGGACGGTGGGTGGAACCAAAGGCAAAAAGAAGGTTAAGCCCGGGAAAGGGTCTGACAAGAAAAACACTACGAAGAAGAAGGTTAATAAAGCGACGGCGTCCGGCAGCTCAGATGGAGACAGCTCAGCGGAGAGTTCAGCTCCGGAGGAGGGTACGTGTGTCCACTGCTCACGAGCAGCCCCGTCATTATATCCTCTGATTAAACTAAAGCTCGGCGTGTTGAGCTGCCTGTGACTCACACAACATGTCGCTGTGAGCTGCAGGTGGAGACGCTAAAAGTAAACAATCGGCCACACAACCGCTCCGTTAACGCTCCGTATATGTGACCACAGCGTTAACCAGTAGAGGTACGAGGTGCTGCTGACATATTTTTTATTTGTACATTTTATTTCATTCAAACAAACAATAAAGTTAAGAGAAACAAACAAACATAAAATCTCAAATTTTGAATAAAAAAAGATACATAGAGAAAGTAAAAATTTCAAATCTGTGATTGAGCGTCTTGACGGTGTTTATGTGACGGCAGCAGCAGCGCCCTCTGTGGCCTGAACATTTTCTACATGCAGGAGACGCAGAGACTCTCAGTTCTTTGACGGTGATATCAGACACACTTTTATTGTGCAGTAGTCATGGAAACAGGAAAAATGGTGGCTTTGGTTTTGCATCAACAGCCATGTGGAAGCACGTCGAGCTTCAGGCCACTCGCTCGTCCTGCAATGTGACTGTAGCGCGTGCACACATTAATCTTGTGATGGTAAACAATATATCCTTTGGCCCGAATGTGTAATGAAAGCTAAGGAACTTGTGGCAGTGGTCGAGACGTCCACTAACGATCCACTTACGTTAAAACAAATATGCTCATGATTTCTGGTTAATCTCGTCGTACAGAAAAGGCAAAGCAGAGGAGCGAGCGGCGTTCTGAAGTGTCAATTACAGGGCGCCGTGTCCTCAGGTGTTTCAGGTCGCTGGGATTAGATGAGTAATGTTCTTATCCTCATCATCCAATTTATATCCCACAGTGTCGGGTCTAAGCCAGGCACTAACATGGGCAAGGAAAACCTGGAGAAAGTCCTGGAAAAACATGGTCCAAATTCAAGTCGGGGGATGAAGTCTGAGAAAAAGTCTTAGTACTCTAAAAGGCTCTACGAGTTTTTGCTGCTTGTTTAAAATTTGACTTTTAAACCATCACAGGCCCTTTTTAATCCCAACCTTCCACTTTAAAAACAGCTCGACGTCTCTTCCTCCTCTGACTTTTGCTCAGCTTTTAAAAGCTCGTCTAACAGCTGCATTTAAATCTTGAGACATAAAGTTGTTTTTGACCGAGAACTTTAACAAGACAGGGTCCCCTTTCTTTTGGACCACCATCCATGGTGAGGCAGAAATAACAATAATGTACTGTCCTGTTGTCAATTAGAAAGATAACGTTTTACAAAAAGAAGTTCAATATTTCTAGATAGTTTCAGCAGGATTGCCCCTGAAATCCTCCTGATCTGGTTGTTCACACATCAGTCAATCTTTATTTGTATTCATAATAAGTGTTATCTCGAGAGGCATATGCTCCTCACAGCGGGAGAATAAATACGAAGAGGCTGGAGGATAAAGTCAGAGAGAAACATTCAGCTGTTTGTGTTCACACATGACGCTCAGAAAGAAAACTTCAGGAGTTTTCTGCAGGTGTAAACGCTTTACAAAAAACATATAAATATACTCTTGTGAAGTTGGCTAAATGACTTCTGTCCCTTTTTGTTTTTATCAGGCGAGGTTTCTGATTCAGAGAGCAACAGTTCGTCCTCCAGCTCCGACTCCGACTCCTCTGAAGACGAGGTGTTCAGGGACGGCTACGACGATGACTTGATGGGAGACGCTGAGGACAGAGCTCGGCTGGAGCAGATGACGGAGAAGGAGAGAGAGCAGGAACTGTTCAACAGAATCGAAAAGAGAGAGGTGCTGAAGAGACGGTGAGTGGGGAAGAGACGGGGACTGAACAAAAATCAGAAACCTCCAATATCAGTGAAACATCAGAAGTGTTCATTATTTCTCAAATGTTTACTCTGCTTGTTTCAACAGTTTTGAAATTAAGAAGAAGCTGAAGACAGCGAAGAAGAAGGAGAAAGAGGAGAAGAAGAAGAAACAGGAGGAAGAGCAAGAAAAGAGGAAGCTGTCCCAGGTTCAAGACACACAAGTGGTGAGTTCAGGGACATTTCCCACAATATTTGACAGATCATATTTTGATAAAATGTGTCATGCAATGCTTCACTGCTAAAGGTGACACAATCATATTGTATTTAATTTCATATAACGTTGATGCTTAGACCCGAGAGCCTGCTGTCAGTGTTGAGATTCTCTTTTTGGAACAGACGCGCTCTCGTCAGATTTTGTGAGAGAGCGTACGTTCTTACTATGTACAACTCTGCGTTCTGTAGGTGATGTCACACAACAAAGAGCGGCGGTCCAAACGGGACGAGAAGCTCGACAAAAAGACTCAGGCCATGGAGGAGCTGAAAGCTGAGCGAGAGAAGAAGAAGAACAAAACAGGTCGGTGTGATGTTTGTTTCTCCTCTGTGATGATTTCTGTTCTCAAAGCTCAAAACGTTTTCCTCTCTGTGGCGAGCAGCTGAACTGTTGGCCAAACGTCAGCCCCTGAAGACGAGCGAGGTGTACTCAGACGATGAAGAGGAGGAGGAGGAAGACGACGACAAGTCATCGGTCAAAAGTGATCGGAGTTCCCGGTCATCGTCTTACGATGAAGACGAGTATGTTTCATTCTGCTCCTCGGACACGTCAGTCACAGAATCTTCTTTTCCTTTTTATTTAAAGAATTTTTTACTCGTTTTTTTCTCTGAACAGAAAAGAAGAAACTCCGCCCAAGTCGCAGCCCGTCTCTCTACCAGACGAGCTCAACAGGATCCGCCTGTCCAGACACAAGCTGGAGCGCTGGTGCCACATGCCCTTCTTCGCTAAGACGGTGACGGGCTGCTTCGTGAGGATAGGCATCGGGAACAACAGCAGTAAACCAGTTTATAGGGTAAGATGAGCTGAGAGGTTCACCTTCATGTTCAGAGTTCAGAGTGTGTTCAAACCATGTTGACAGTGAGACTTAAAGATGAAGTCTGCTTTTCTGTAAAATCTGATGTAGAAGACAGACTTTAATACCTTTTATTATTCATCCATTAACTGGGCTGCGTCCAGTTTACCCAGCATCTAATATACCAGTATTAAATGATTAGAGGGGTTTTTTATGGCGCCATTATCACTTGAAAGCTGTCACAGACACGCTTTGTCATGACCGCAAGTTCAGCCACCACGCCAAGCGGTCACTTCCCTGCACATAGCATGATGGGGGATATCAAGCAGCGTGGACCAGGCTGGTCATAATCATGCATTTGCCCGTATTTAAAGCAAACGGCGGTATACTCAAGAGACAGATTAGATTCAAGACTTTTATTTGTCACATGCTCATACAGATGTGCAGTGAAATGTAAAGACTGTTCCGCAAGGCCATGCAATAAACACTCAAATCACTAATACGCATAAATACAGTAATATTAGCAGAGCAACCCGGACGGCGTCTGGACACGGCCGCGCCATCTTGGTAATTAACACAATAACGCGCCCCTGGACGGTACCTTTTAAGTGCCCCTCTGGAACTCTGCCGCCCACCAACACTACACCGCCCTCTACCACAGAATCAGAGAAGGGTTTGATAGAGAGCGAGATCTAAACTGATTTTTTGCTGACGCACTTACTGCCCTGGGTCCTCTAAAGGTCTCGGTCCCCTGGGCGATTGTCCTAGTGGATAATCCGGCCTTGGGTCTACTGTTCAGTATGAAGCTTGTTGCTGCTTTGATTTAAAGACTTCTCAGTTAAAGACGAGTGAGCAGAGGAGGTGGGCAGAGAGACTCGAGGGCTGTGGGTCTGAACTTCACAACTTTAGCGTAGGCTGAGAGCTCGACTAGTGTACAGGAAGCTAGTAGGATAACAAACTCCACCTGGTGGACACAGCTGGTACTAAAAGAGCTACACACAAAATGATCGTTGATGAACACAATGGAAACTTGGACTTGGACACTTTAAACCTTTTAACCTGAACACAGACTGTGTCCTTTAGGTGTAATGTGTTCTGGATGTTTATGGTACATTTCTTGTCCTCTGTTGTTTTTTTAAAGGTCGCTGAAATCGTGGATGTGGTAGAGACGGCGAAAGTTTACCAGCTTGGGACAACGCGAACAAACAAAGGTTTACAGTTAAGGTTGGTATTCGATTACAGATACTGTGTGTATATCATCAAACATGATGATCAGTCACCATGATCAGACCGCTTCATTAGTTTACAAAGTGTGTGACACTGTGACCGTGTGTCCTCTCAGGCACGGCGGCGACACGCGGGTGTTCAGGCTGGAGTTTGTGTCGAATCAGGAGTTCACAGAAAACGAGTTCATGAAGTGGAAAGAGGCGGTGAGTGTGTTATTAATGCAGTCAGCAGAATCAGTCGTAATTAGTCATCTCACGTCGCAGAATAAAGACATTAATCGTCTCTCTCTGCGTCTTCAGATGTTGGACGCGGCGATGCAAGTACCGACTCTGGACGAAATCACCAAAAAGGAGCAGTCCATCAAAGAAGCTATGAACTACAAGTTCAACGACAAAGACATCGAGGATGTGAGTCTGTTTGTCTGCATGATCTCCCGGGGCGTTGTGCCAAAACCAGCAGAGTAAATCTAAAATGTTGTTTGTCTTCTTTGCTGCAGATTGTTAAAGAGAAGGACAGATTCCGGAAAGCACCGCCCAACTATGCCATGAAGAAGACGCAGCTCCTCAAAGATAAGGTGAGATATGGTGTTGATGATCTCTGCAGCTCAGTGTAAACCCTGATACAGTGTCAGTGTCTGACTCTGTGCACCGACCCTCATCAGTTCATATTTGCTCTAACTCTCCTCCTCTTTGTTCGTCCTGACTGAAGGCCATGGCAGAAGAGAGCGGAGACGGTGACAAAGTGAAAGTGATCCAGGATGAGCTGAACGAGCTCGAGGAAAGAGCGGAAGCGCTCGACAGACAGAGGACCAAAAGCATCTCTGCCATCAGGTCTGTCCCCTTTAAATCTAAATACTGGGAAACATCTCAGCGCTCATTCTCTTAAAGGTCACATATCCTCCTCTTCTTCTTCAGTGTAAATAAGTGTCAGAGCTCCTCTTCAACATGTGTGTGAAGTTTCTTGTTCTAAATCCACTCTGATCCTGTATTTGATCATGTCTATAAACCCCTCTATTTCAGCCCTGCTCAGAACAGGCTGTTTCTGTGTCTGTACCTTTAAATATGTAAATGAGCTGTGTCTGACCACGCCCCCTCTCTGGAAGGGCTCAGGCTTTCTCGCTCCATGTCCTATTGTTTACGGTGAGAAGGCAGACTCAGAGGGCAGAACAAACACCTAGCTGTGGGAGTGTCACCCACCTGGGGGAGGGGCTACTGCCCTTTGTGATGTCATGAAGGGAAAATCTCCAAACGGCCTGTTTGAGCACACATTTTCTGAAAAGTGGAGCAGGCAGAAGACGGAGAGGATGGACTTTTCTCATCATTGGGGGGTTTGTAGACGGACTAGAGACACATGTTAGTGTTAGAGGAACATGGGGAAGAGGATTTTATAATATGTGACCTTTAAATAAAACAGATCGAGCAACAAACACAGTTATTGAGGAAAACTCTTAATCTTTCTTTTATTTCCTGAAAACATGGTCACAGTTGCCACGAAGTAAATTTTATATATTATGACGAGGTGCACAAAGTCTCTCACATTCAAACAGCACATAAAGAGCATGTTAACATAACTCATAGCTTGTTTATTTACAGACGTTAATGTTGTGACTGTGATTTTATGTCTCTGACTCTTCAACTCTGTTTCTCATTCAGCTACATCAATCAGAGAAACAGGAGCTGGAACATCGTTGAATCAGAGAAAGCTCTCGTGGTGAGTGTGACTAATGGTTATTAATGTAAAGGTTTGGATTTTAAACAATAATGACCAATTTAAAGTAAACGTCATGATTACTTCACCGATGTTGTGTGCACATTGTGATGTCAGAAAAACTGAGAAAAGTGAGTGGAGAGAAGCAGACACATCCCTGATATAAGTCAATAATGTGTTGTGCTGACATGACGTCCATTTCTATAGTCTATGTATATCTGTGTTTGATGTCCTTGCTGCTAGTTCGGCAGCACTTTGGTACCTAAAGGAGCAGTATGTAACTCTGACACCTAGTGTTTAAAATGGGTACTGCAGCCTGTGGTTTGTTTGTCCTGAAGTATTGTAAGCACCTGAAGGCTCCATCACTTTGTTCTGTCATCATTAAAATGTGTTTTATAAATAATCTCTTCTGTTGCTTGTATGATAACGTCTTCTTTAAACACCTGACCCTCACCCGGTGGTCAGAGCTGTGTCACAGCACTGTTTTTACTCGTTTTGTTTCCTGCAGGCCGAAGGACAAAACGCTAAAAACCAGCAGATGGATCCTTTCACACGAAGACAGTGCAAGCCCACCATGGTGTCCAACGTAAGACGTATTTAATTATCTCATGTCACGTTCTGAGAAGAGAAATAAACACAGCTGAGGACTAAACTTTAAACCTGATTTTATTCCTGGTTCTGCAGGCCCGGGACCCGTCAGTCCACGCAGCTATTCTGGCTCACCTGAACCAGAAGTACGGCTCTGGATCAGCAGGGGATCCTGCGAGCGCAGATAATAACAAACTGGTAAGAAGAGACACACCTGTGTGTTCCCGTCTGTCAGCACCTGTATCCAATCAGACGTTTTTGATTTGATTCATCTGAACTCTTTTTCTTGTATTTTTTATATTCCAGGGTCAAGCAGACTTTAAAGACAAAGACGTCCCTAAGCCAACAACTGACCTCTCAGAGGACTTGTTTAAAGTTCACGACTTTGACGTTAAGATCGACCTTCAGGTCCCCAACGCAGGTGAGACCGCGTTTCTGATCCATGATTCTGAAGGTTGTCTGAATTTTCAGTACCGAGATAATTCTCTATACAACGTGTAATTCTGCAATTCTTAGTACTTTAAAACAAGAAATTACCCCGAGCAATAGAAACAGATATCGAGATGGTTTGATTTTTACTCGCATCTTATCAAACTTTTAAATTCTGCTGTCATGACAACCTGTCCTGGATGTATATTAAAATGAGCTTTGATGCTAATCGAGTCGTTAGCTCAGTGTCTTGACATTCGTTTTTGGCTTCTCTTCCTCAGAGGCAAAGTCTCTGTCCGTGAGCTCCAACGCGCTGCCGGTGAAGGACGGCGCCCCCCGCAGGTCACTCAACCTGGAAGACTACAAGAAGAGGAGGGGGCTGATCTGATGTGGTCCCTCTTCCAGACCAGCACATCGCATGTGTAACCGGCTGCGTGAGAGAGAGAGAGAGAGAGTGAGTGTGTGTGTGTGTGTGTGAGAGAGAGAGAGAGAGAGTGAGTGTGTGTGTGTGTGTGTGAGAGAGAGAGAGTGAGTGTGTGTGTGTGTGAGAGAGAGAGAGTGAGTGTGTGTGTGTGTGAGAGAGAGAGAGTGAGTGTGTGTCTGTGTGTGTGTGTGTGAGAGAGAGAGAGAGAGAGAGAGTGAGTGTGTGTGTGTGTGTGTGTGAGAGAGAGAGAGAGAGAGAGAGTGAGTGTGTGTGTGTGTGAGAGAGAGAGAGTGTGTGTGTGTGTGAGAGAGAGAGAGTGTGTGTCTGTGTGTGTGTGTGTGTGTGTGAGAGAGAGTGTGTGTGAGACAGAGAGAGTGTGTGTGTGTGTGTGTGTGTGAGAGAGAGAGTGTGTGTGAGACAGAGAGAGTGTGTGTGTGTGTGCGGTTGTGTGGTCAGCTGAGTGAGAGTGCGAGTGTGTGTGCGGTTGAGAGAGCGATTGGGCGCGTGTGTTTTGAATGTTCATACAACGGACTGTTTATCTGAACACAGAGGAAATACTGATGGAGCTAAAGGATCTCAGAGGAAGCTTGTCCAGATTTTTGTTTTTGTTTTTGTTTATTTGCATCGTCACACACACACACACACACACACACACACACACACACACACACACACACACTCGTATATTTCGGGTTGTGTCTCTTTTTTATGTATTTAACTTCTTTACCCGCAATTTTGGATCTTCTGGACTCCACTCCTCTCGTCTCTTTTTTTGTTTTACTCTGAAAGGACGCAGCGCTTGTGGATTGTGAGCGTGACCGAGGACGATCTCTCTTAGAAGACTTTAGATTGTTGAGACGTTTTGGAACGACTGGCCGTGGATATCTAACGGAGGTTACCAGCGTGTTCTTACATAAATTACTGTTGTAAATCTTGTCCTCCTAAATCTGCCCCTACGGCTTGACTTTTAACAGCCTTGTTCTTTTTTTTTTTTTTCTTTTTTTTTCTTCTAAATTGAGTTCACCATCATCTCAAACGTGGCGCCGGCCCTCCGTGACAAATGTGAAAAAGTTCAGCACATGCGGAAAAAGACATTTGTCTCTTTTTAAGTCTTTGAAACGACCCCGATTTAAGAGGAACCCTTTTCTATGGCTGGTTATACAAGTGTTCTGTTTATCTCCTGGTCGGTTGTTCTTGGGGGAAACTCTCCCCGGCGCTCGACTTCTGGAGCAGATTCTAAGTGTTATCGATTGTGTCCATAGTCAGTTCCTGTATTGATGTGGCATGCCATGTAAATATGCATTTTGGAGTGAGTGCAGAAAAAATAAAGAGGCACTGTTTCATAAGTTCTCCGTCAGTTTGTGTCGTCTGTAGTGAGTCATCAGTTGGAGGTTATTTTAAATGTTCGAAAAGGGATGTACAAATGTTCATTTAGTTCTCACTGCAAGAGCGACAAATTGCTAAGAATGATAGGAAGCTCTCAATTAGACATTTGTACAGGAAATGTAGGGAGGAGAGGGGGGGGGGGGGTGACCTGCAGCAAAGGGCCAAAGTCGGAGTCACACCCACTGCCGCTATAGCCTCTGAACATGGGGTGCATGACACAACCTCTAGGCTATCTGATGCTCCAACAACATTTATATTTTAAAAGTTTAGATGTTTGAAATGAGCTAAACATAGAATACAAGCTAATTCAAGCTACTTTTTCAATGTGTGCAGCGCCCTCGCTCTGACATCACTCTGTCAGTGCATGTCCATTGGTTCCTGTTTGTGAATGTAAGGATATCTTTAATGCATAACATATTAGCAATAAATAATGCTAATATGCGTTAATAAAACAAAAACAAAAACAAGAGCAAACTAAAAATAAAAAGGGGGAAATGTTTTTTTTTTCTAGTGAGGTGTTTTGAAAACCAAAATAAAAATAAATTTCCATCCAGTAAAACCTTCTGATTAATGTTCCTGCTCAGATTAAATAAATAATAAGAGTGTTAGTGTTAGGTAAATATTACCTGTACTGTACACGCAGGTAAGAGGTGGATGATGTGAATCTTAACGCTCATTGGTTAATTTTTGATCAGGCGTTTCCGCAGTCGCTCTGTTTGGGGTCCTGACTCGCTGCGCTTCCTGGTCCACGTATTGAGAAGCTGCTAACATCCTCCTGTGGACAGATAATGACAGCTGACTGTGTTTATCTCATAAACAGTTTTCATCTTTCATGTCCGGCAGTGAACCCCCGGCGGTAGCCCGGTGACCGGAGACGTTTTCACACCGTGACGTCATTTAAAACGGTAAGTTAGCGGCTTCTCTGTACGAGCCAGCAGCTAGCCTGTTAGCTTTAGCAGTGATGGAGTCGATCTGTGTTTACATTAGTTTAATGATAACGTAAACACAGCTGATGTCAGCTATTGTTAAATCACCTGTAAGTCCAGGTATTTACATATTAATTCATTATGTGTCGTGTGAGAAACAAACAAACCAGCCCTGACTCTGTTTAGTTATTTAGCTTAGCATGCTAACTGTACAGAGAGTTCAGCCCCCAGTTTGTTCTCTCAGGCTAACAACGAATATAAGACTCTAAAACTAAGAGTTATGGTCTTATGTGTCCATAACAATGACTCAGTGGATTATTAAAACAGTTGGGGATATTTTAGAGCTGCTCTTTAACTCTTTAACTGCTAAGAAGCTCAAATCTGTCAACACTCTCTTCTTCTAACATGAAACAGTCTCCGTGTGTTTTAGTGAATTTCAGAATCAGAATCAGTTTTTTTTATTGCCAATTACAATTAAAAATGCAATTTAACCCATATACACAACATGTACACAGGTGAACTGGAGCAGCTGTGCAGGTGCATCATGACTTACAGTATAAATGATTTACAGTATAAACTGCAGCAGTTTGCCCTGAGTTTGGTCTCTCAGGCTGAACGATCATAAGACTCCTAATTTAAGATTTATGGTCCTATGTATTCCTATTTCCTTCCTATGACTGGCAAGGCAAGTTTATTTGTAAAGCACATTTAAAAAATAAGGCAATTCAAAGTACTTCACACAAAACATCAAAACATCAAAACAAAGTGAAGAAACATGAGAATAATATGAAATGTGCGATAACATTGTGTAATATTTGCTATAAAGCACAATGTCTACGCCTGCCTGCTGTTCTTCTCTTTTTTTCTCCACTAAATTGGCATTAATTAATCTGAGAGACGCTGACGGTTAGCTTTAGATGACCTCATGAACATTAAACACACGTCTCCAGACAACAAGTCAAATGTAAACGTGCAGACTGAGAAGCTGATCGACGACACTGAAGGTGTTTTTATTTTGTTGATCATTGGCTCTTCAATCTGTTAGGAACTTCAGATGTGTAAAAGCATCACTGAGTATACAGTTTACATGACTGACAGCACAGCAAAAAAACAAAACCACAGACACACACACACACACACACACACACACACACACACACACACAGACACACACAGACACACACACACACACACACACACACACAGAGACACACACACACACACACACACACACACACACACACACACACACACACACACACACACACAGAGACAGAGACACACACAGACACACACACACACACACACACACACACAGAGACACACACACACACACACACACACACACACAGAGACAGAGACACACACAGACACACACACACACACACACACACACACAGAGACACACACACACAGACACAGAGACACACACAGAGACAGAGACACACACAGACACACACACACAGACACACACACACACACACACAGAGACACACACAGAGACACACACACACACACACACACACACAGACACACACACACACACACACAGAGACACACACAGAGACAGAGACACACACACACACACACACACACACACACACAGAGACAGACACAGAGACAGAGACACACACACACACACACACACACACACACAGAGACACAGACAGAGACACACACACACACACACACACACACACACAGAGACAGACACACACACAGAGACAAACACACACACACACACACACACAGAGACAAACACACACACACACACACACACAGAGACAAACACACACACACACACACACACACACACACACACACACACACACACACACACACACACACACACACACACACACACACACACATTCAACATCTAAAGCTCAATCCAAAGTGCTGTGTGAGTAAAGCTAACAAAGCACAAGTTAAATAAATCAATCTTTCTCACTGATTTTGTCTCTCTGCCTTCAGGATACAAAATGTCTTGGTTTACTGATCTGGCCGGGAAAGCTGAAGACTTCCTGAATAAAGTGGACCAGGGAGCCGCCACAGCCCTGACCAAGAACCAGGAGAGGTCATCCTCCTTCTCTTCGTCTTATGGAGAAGAATCAGTCGTCACAGCTGAGTACAACACCGCAGGGTACAAGACGGACGTGGCTGCCACGCATCACACCTACACATCCTCTCACGACGCCCCCAGCTTCATCTCCTCAGCAGCCGGAAACATCAAGAGATCCAGTGCGACCCTGCTGTCTGGTACCGCCAACGTGAGCGGCGGCCCGTCTGGTTCTGGTAGCGCCGCGCCTAACGCTTCCAAGGGCTCGTCCGGCTTCGTGAGGCCCAAAAAGAGCGAGCAGGACGAAGTGGACGACGACATGCTGTTTGACTTCCTGAACAGCTCGGACCCCCCCGTCAGCAGCAGGAGGGATTCAAGAAGAGAACTTGTGAAAGCGGCAGGTCCGTTCACCGAGGCCCAAGACCTGACGCCGCCTCTTTCCACCACTCCTCACCCCGTCCCCTCCGCGCCGTCGACGCCCCCCTCCACCAGGGGCGTGTCCAGGACCTCCAGTATGAGCTCGCTGTCTGCTCACAGCGTCAAAACATCAGAGGAGAGCTCGGCTAAAGAGCAGAGCCAAGGTAGGATTAATACCAAACCTGGAAGGTTAAAGATGAACGTGTGTCAGCCCGCGGCTTTCATCAGCGCTTTCAGACAAATGTGGGTGTGACCCGTTTATAAACAGTCCTACCCAGGTGATAAACTGGTATAAGGGTAATCATTTAAAGAAGGAGCATCAACACAATCTAAATGAACTTAGTGGAGAACATCCTCCACTTACTGGGTTTAAGAAGTATTTGATTCATTAGGATGACTGTCTCTGTTTGGATTTCACAGTAATATGTTTAGAGTTCAGTATCTTAGTCTAGACTTGGGTTTGGAACTGGAGGGTCGCTGGTTCAATTCCACATTTTTTCATGTGCTTTGTATGTAGATATTTAAAGTCAGAGCATTAAAGTCTTTATTTGTGATTTTTCACACTTAAATATATAAATCAAGTATCTCCTCTGAAAATAACTCTGTGAGTCATGACTGTCTACAATGGGTGTAACACCCGAGTCCCACTGTTTGTGATGTTTTCAGAGTTTTCAGAGTCCTATCTTCACTTTGTTTACATCGTCCGGACGGCCGGCTGACTCCTCCCCTCGTGTATAAAAGTTGTTTAATTGAGGGACTAGAGAAAAGAAGAATAACATACTGTACTCACTGCTTAACTGTGTTTCTAGATCACGCTCATTTCAGGTAAATTTACATGCAGTGTGAAGATACGAGCAGAATAAAGATCGCTAGCATTAGCATGCTAACACAACAATGCAGCGCGAGTTGTTTTGGTTTCATGCTGGTGCTCAAGGGCGACATCTGCTGGATCAAAACATCACATATAAAGACTTTAAGAAGTATTTGATTCATTAGGATGACTGTCTCTGTTTGGATTTCACAGCAATATGTTTAGAGTTCAGTATCTTAGTCTAGACTTGGGTTTGGAACTGGAGGGTCGCTGGTTCAATTCCACATTTTTTCATGTGCTTTGAATGTAGATATTTAAAGTCTTAAAGCCTTAAGGGCGGCCATGTTTTTGTTTCCTCATTTCTATAAATTGTGATTTCAGATTCTTTCAGGCTTTGAATGTCTGAATGATATATCTGTGTTCTTCATTTAACCCCCACATGGTCACCACAGAGACACCTGAGGGGTCAGACTCGGGGTTTGCTCTCCCTCAGGAGTCCAGCAGACAGGAGCCTCCTCCTCCTTCTCCTCCTCCTCCTCCTCCTCCCACAGAGGAGCCACAGAGTCAGATCCTGTCCAGTCTGCGTCTGGAGAACCAGCTGCTGCGTAGTGAGGTGGCGTCCCTCAACCAGGAGATGGCGTCGGTCATCCAGAGAGCAAAATCCTTACAAGACGGTAAGAGAGGAGAGAACACACAGAAACAGTCCTGACCTGTATCTCTGCACCTCTGCTTCAGTTTTTATCTGTTTCCATTCACTCCTGTAGAACTGAACCAGACCCGCCTGCGTGCAGACCGGTGGAACTCGGAGCAGGCTCAGACGGACCGGATGCTGCGTGAACTTCGCTCACATGTTGATGACCTCACGGAAACCCTCTCTGCCAAAGACGGTCAACTCGCAGTCCTGAAAATCCGACTGGATGAAGCCGATCAGCTGCTGAAGTCTCGCAGTGCTGCGTTAGACGAGGCACAGAAGGAAAAGTCGAGGTGAGAACATTTACCACAGGAGGCTTTTTTTAGACAGTTCAGAGTTTCCCACAGAATGACGCTTTAGTTTAATCCTCAACTTGAATCATTAGAAGTTTAACGATGTGCATCAAATGTGAGGAACTCATCTCACTTATATTTAGCATGTATCAGTGAATTTTCTAACCTTTTATTTATTCTCGAAAAGACACTGAGGTTTCCCTCCTTTCCAATGCCGTCGAGATTACAAGCAAAAACACATCAAACACTCAGAAAACCACTGAGATCATTTAAAACAGTTTCAATTTGAAACAAAGTTGTTCGAAATCAAATTCCTAAACTCTGGAAGAGAGGGAAGAACTCTGATCCTTAGAGTTTGCTGGAGGGCGTTCCACGATGTTCAATGTTGAGTGTTTGAGCCTGAGTGTCGTCTATGTGTGAGACACACTGTGATGTTTTCTTTTAGGATCATGCAGGACCACACAGAAGGGAGCAGCATGCACAACCAGACTATAGAAACCATCCAGGAGAGGCTGCGAGACGCTGAGCTGGCTCTCAGGAGGGAACAGGACAACTACCGGCAGATGCAGGTGAACACGGCGACCATTCTTCTTCCTTCATATTCAGCTCTGTTAGATCTCGACAGAATGATTAGACGTCCTAATCCTCTGTTCTTGTGCAGAGTGAGTACGCTGGCCGTCTGTCCAAAGTGGAGGCTGAGAGGCAGACCCTGGCAGAGACGGTGACGGCAGCAGAGCGACGAGCTGCGGAGGAGAAGCTCCGGGTCGACGAGGTCCAGCAGCAGCTGAAGAGTTCCAAAGCTTCAGCCGAGAGCGCCAAACAGGAGCTACAGGACTACAAGCACAAAGCTTCACGCATCCTGCAGGTAAGACTTTCTGTCCTTTTTGAATGGAGTTACTTTCTGCTGCTTGTTTTCAGAGGCTTTACCTGCTCTCTGTGTTTGAACGGTTTTCTAGTCCAAAGAGAAGTTGATCAGCAGTCTGAAGGAGGGATCTGGTCTGGAGACCCTGGAGGGCAGTGGGTCCATGACTCTGGAGCTGGAGGATCTGCGTCACGATAAGGAGCTGCAGAGGGAGGAGATCCAGAAACTACAGGGGCAGGTGCACACGCTGCGGACTGAAATCCAGGTGAGATGATGTGAAAGGTCGAAAGTCTCGACAGAGTAGGAGTGAATACAAACCTCAAACTGTTTCTGTTTCCTGTTTGATAAATGTGACGGGGAGGGTTGTTCTTCATTCCTCCTGCAAGATACAGAAGTTTGATTTGAGTGCCTAACTTTTTATTGTAAACGTCGGCAGCTCAGATATCGGTTCAGCTGTAAACATGTGTTTCTCCTCTGACAGGATTTGGAGAATCAGGCTCTAACGGAGGCGGAGACGTGGCGGGAGCAGCAGGTGCAGCTAGAGGAGCAACAGGCTGCACATAGCCGAGCTAAGCAGGAGGTGGAGGCTGAGGTCGAGCGCTACAAACAGGTAAGATGGAGGGAGGATACTCAGTGAGCACTGACGTGATTCAATGTTCTAATTAGATTTATTTTAAAGGTGACATCTGGTTGGTCTGTCAAAGACCTTTTTTTCAAACGGATTACTGACTTTTAAAAAAACGTCTTATCAACAAAAAGTTTATGAAACCATCACAGATATATTTCTTTAATAAAACCTTCATCAACATATCTGAGTAAAGCCTTGTATTCTGTGGATTATTGTTCTTGCATCTTAGGAGCTGCAGTACCTGGAGGAGGAGAACCATCGAGCAAAAACCACCCTGCAGAGCAGAGTCAAGGACCGAGAAGACGAAATCCAGAAACTGAGGAACCAGGTCAGTCCCTTTTAACTGCACGGTGTGTTGGAGTCAGAGCCAACATCGCTCTCTGCCAGGGAGACGTAAAGTTTAATGTAAATATCTAATCTTGCAGTTGACCAACAAGACTCTGAGCAACAGCCAAGCGGAGCTGGAGAATCGCCTCCACCAGCTGACGGAGACTCTGATCCAGAAGCAGACCATGCTGGAGGCTCTGGGCACAGAGAAGAGCTCTTTGGTCTTCCAGCTGGAGCGTCTGGAGCAGCAGCTGAAGAACGCTCAGAGCGGACAGAGCGGAGGGCCGGCCATCAACATGAGCGGTCTGGAGGGACCAGGTACGAGCGTTTATCAGGAGAGAGAGAGAAACCATGTGTGTAATATTCTAACCACAGGTCGATGATATGGTTGAAGCTGGGCAGACGTAGAACAAGCTCACGTCGATTTTTAACTAATCACACGACTGATTCTGAAGTTGGGACAAATTTCAGCCCGATCCACGACTACACACACTCACACAGTGAGAGCAGAGCCATGTGTTGATTCAACGACTACACACACTCACACAGTGAGAGCAGAGCCATGTGTTGATTCAACGACTACACACACTCACACAGTGAGAGCAGAGCCATGTGTTGATTCAACGACTACACACACTCACACAGTGAGAGCAGAGCCATGTGTTGATTCCACGACTACACACACTCACACAGTGAGAGCAGAGCCATGTGTTGATTCCACGACTACACACACTCACACAGTGAGAGCAGAGCCATGTGTTGATTCAACGACTACACACACTCACACAGTGAGAGCAGAGCCATGTGTTGATTCAACGACTACACACACTCACACAGTGAGAGCAGAGCCATGTGTTGATTCCACGACTACACACACTCACACAGTGAGAGCAGAGCCATGTGTTGATTCCACGACTACACACACTCACACAGTGAGAGCAGAGCCATGTGTTGATTCAACGACTACACACACTCACACAGTGAGAGCAGAGCCATGTGTTGATTCAACGACTACACACACTCACACAGTGAGAGCAGAGCCATGTGTTGATTCAACGACTACACACACTCACACAGTGAGAGCAGAGCCATGTGTTGATTCAACGACTACACACACTCACACAGTGAGAGCAGAGCCATGTGTTGATTCAACGACTACACACACTCACACAGTGAGAGCAGAGCCATGTGTTGATTCAACGACTACACACACTCACACAGTGAGAGCAGAGCCATGTGTTGATTCAACGACTACAGGGCTTTTTTTCCTGATTGAGCCAGGGCAAGCCGTCAAACATTGTCTGATATCGCCATGGTAACAGCAGGCATGCCTGGTTGATGTGTCTTACACGTCCGTTCACCGAAGATCTGAACTAGAGAAACGTTGGCAGGAAATATCTGCAGACCTCCAGCTGACAGGGAAGATTAGTGATTTAGCTAAAAGTTGGCTTGCTCTGTCGGCGGGGAAACTTGAAGGAAACTTTATTGACAATTGTAAATGCTGCGCCCTGATTGAACTCGTACTGTGAGAGCACATCAGCTCACCCCGACTTCACGGGAAACATTTAGAACAGGCCTGCCAGGAAAAAATTCTGTATAAAGTCGGTGAAAAATCTGTCTGTTTGCGTTCACACATGCATCCTCAGCGTGTAAACTTCAGGATCCTCGTTCACCAATAACGTTTGTTATATTCCAGGGGCAAGACAAAGAAACACACCGATCCTGTTCAGCGATCAGGACAGTCCGGGAGTTTACGGACAAGTACGAAAGGCAGCCAGCACCATTGATCGTTTCAGGTACCTTTGACCTCACTGATACTGTTCTCTGTAATCACACTGTTTCCCTGTGTGGGACATGAGCCGTGGTTTTTAATGGGACTTTTTATCATTTCAGCATCCGACTCGGTATCTTCTTGAGACGCTACCCTGCAGCCAGAGTTTTTGTTATCCTGTACATGGTGAGGATTTAAAGAACTGTCATTCTGTGCTTTGTGTGCGAGTACTTTTTATTTTGACATTAAAAGACATTTCAGAGCATAAAGAAAAAAAACTAAAACAGAAGGAAGAAAAAAAAAAACAGCAAACTTTTGACGTTGACTTCTCTTGTGTTTAACTTTGACTTTGTGCTCTCTCTTAGTCTTTGTAGTGTTTCCAATAGTCTGGGTTTCTTGTTTCTGCACATTTGTTCCCAACCAGCTGAAGGTTTCTAGCTTGAGACGTCTTCTTCAGATGCTAATCACGTGTGTTAATGTGTGTGTGATTACTGGATGATCAAAGAAATGAAAACTTGTTTTTCCAGGCGATCCTGCACCTGTGGGTGATGATCGTCCTCCTGACGTACACACCAGAGATGCATCACGGTCATCCTGATGGCAGATAGAAGTCGTGGTTTCCTGGATTGTGTGATTGTTCCTCCTGCTCTCGGTGGACGAGCTGCTGGCTCCTGACTCTCCCTGTTTTGCACAGAAATTCTAAGAATTCAAGTCATTTCCTCTGATTTATTCTTTATTATTTCCAACCGAAGATGAATAAACGACAGCTGTCCACACTGACAGGGTTTAAAGTAATTACAGAGTGATATATATATATTGTACTGGTGGTCTGTTGGAAGGACTTGAACTCAAACTCTCTC
>NC_083629.1:25919569-25932069 GCF_963584025.1 Labrus mixtus | reverse complement strand
GGTCGATCCAGGGGTGTCACCACAGACTGTAAAAATTAGAGGAAGCCAGAGTGAGGTCACCCGTCTGTTCCTGCAGGGGGCGCTGGAGTCCCATCGATGGCGGTCTCCATGCTGGAAATGCTGTCTCAGTCTAACTTTCAGTCAACCTAACGACAGGCTGAGAGCTGGAGCTGAGGCGGGTTTTAAACCTCCTGACAAACCGTTACACCGCGCCCACCTGTCAATCAGGTCAGCTACACGCCTTATTGTGAATAACTCTTATCCTTCATCAAATCAAAACTGATGAGTCATCAAAACATTCACCCCCCGTACAGTGTGTGTCCATCGAGACATGAGCTAATCACACCTATTTGGTTTTTTGAACCAGGCTGTAAACATGTTAATCTCTGCTGTAAAAACAGGCTTTTTAGAATGGGTGTGTATGTGACTTCCTGTGCTTCTGCAGCCAGCCTCTAGTGGACACTCCAGGAACTGCAGGATGTTACACTTCAGCATCAGCTTCATGTTTCAACACTGGAGGTTGCTGCTTGGTCATGCGTCGTTCATTTTGTTCATCATGTTTTATGCAATACTTGTGTTTGTAGCATGTCCCTCCTGGATCCAAAATAAATTAATCTGAAAAACAGCCCCCCCCCCCCCCCCATACTAAATTTGCATTAATTCCTCCAAGGTTAGCTTATAGCTACCTTCAGCTTCATCTGATGGTCTCAGAGCATGGCCGTTACACCCAGGCCTTCACTCAACAGGTACATTTATACATCAGTGAAAACAGCATTGCATGACTAAATTAAAAGTGTTTATCAGTTATTTTCATAAATTCAGACTTTCACAGTGTATTGCAATAACGATAAAATCACGATCGATCCCCCACCTGACTTCTTTTGGTGTAAGACTCCCACCCTGTCAACATTTCTCTCATGTTTGACCACAAACACAGATCAGAGTTTATCAGCTGACTTCTTCTGAGTCAGCAGTTAGGTGTTCTTGATGTCAGCATTAAACCGATTTGACACAACAGACAAACATCAGCTACTCAGGTCGCTTCATGATTGCCGATATCATCCGATACAGATGTTACACAGCTGCATCGCTAATTTTGAACAAAGTTACAAAAGAGCTTCACAGGTTTAACAATAAGAGATTTATAAGCAGTGACACCCTGAGCTAATTTCAGCAGGCAGGTCGATCCTGAGAACCTCGGTCACCAGGCGGCCCCGGGTACGACGAGTAAACCTCCTCAGCTGATGGAGGAGGGTACCAGGTTCATTAGGGATCAGTAGTTGTTCGGTGTAAGAGGGGGTTGGTCGTGTAGAGCCTTTAAAGTCAGCTATAACGTCTTCACATCAATGTGGAATAATGAAATGAATGTCAGTGATATGCTTGGGTTGTTGTCACTACCAGGACTGGACTCTGGAGTGTTTTCTGAAGTCTAAGTGGTGAACATAATAAAGTCGTCTGTATCAACACAGCTCTGTCTTTAAAACCCAGAGGTGCTGTCATTCTGCAGCACACACAGTGAGAGATAAAGCATCGACGTAAAGAGAACTTTGGTCCCGCAGATCTCCAACTCACAGCTTCAGTCAAAAAACAAAAGGTAGAATTCTTATCATGGAGCAGTGCAGCAGCTGTTTCCTTCTTTAAATCCATCTCTTATCTGACCTTCAATAAGAAACTGGGACTTTATTAGCCTGCAGCTCAGTTTGTGTTGTAAGGAATGTTGTGTCGGCGTGCTCAGCCGTGTGTGTGTGTGTTTGTCATGTGAGACGGGTGACACAGATCTGTGTGACCAAGATAGAGAGAAATGTGACCAGTTAGCAGCTCTGGATGTTTCTGTGCCAGGTTTGATAAACTAGAAGAGCTGGATAAACACTGAAGCTTCAGAGTCCACCACATGGTGACCTGCGTGAGCATCGACTCTAGAGGGGGGGGGGCTCTCTACAATGTTTAGAATTTAGACTGCAGTACCCATTTTAACCACTAGGGGTCAGAGTTACATACTGCTCCTTTAAGTGTTATTTTGTATTTTTAAAGCAGGGATCACTACAGAGATGGACTGATTGGTTTACGTTTGCATCACTTTCTTCAAAGCCACCAGACTCCACACTGATTTGTTCTTTGCTGTTTTTCTCCCTGTGACCTCAGATGCTGCCACTGAGCTGCAGGTGTCCAATTCCAGGTTGGCTGAAGTGGAAGCTGCTTTCACCTCTCAGAAATCTGAGGTGAGACTTCAGGTTCACGCACCCTACACGTGTCTGTCTCTGTGAAATCTCTGTGATTCTGAAGTCTGCAGTGATTTACAGAAACACTGTCTCTGTGTGTGTGTGTGTGTGTGTGTGTGTGTGTGTGTCTCTGTGTGTGTGTGTGTGTGTGTGTGTGTGTGTGTGTGTGTGTGTGTGTGTGTCTCCCCTTCTGTGTCTTCTTTGCAGTACGACAGACTGAGGAAGCTTTATGCAGAGCTGGAGGAGAAGCTGGAGGCCTCAGAGATCCAGATTAAAGGACAGTCTGCAGAGTACCGATCCCTCCTGCAGCAGAAAGACGTGTGTGCTTTTTAAGTGCTTTTCTCATTAAAGTTGAAACTCCTGTGACTGAGAGATCACATCTTTTTTTAATCAGATAGATGCTGACTGGATTAAACCATGTGATGTGACTCTGTATCTAAAGCTCCCATGCTGTTGAGACAGGGTGTTAGTTTGAACGTGTCCTGATGTTTGTTTCTGTGTTCTCAGGTGGAGATCAGTCACCTGAAAGCTCGGCAGAGTGGACTCCAGGAAGAGGTCCAGACGCTGCAGCAGTCGGCTCAGTCCTCCTCGGGCGGTCCCGCGTTGCTTCCCGTCACCACGTCCGCCTCGTCCACCACCTCCTCGTCCGTCTCCTCGTTCCTGTCCCGGCCCTCGGGGTCCCATCAGGGCTTCCACAGTGACGAGATGGACCTCAGTGACGTCATCTGGTCGCAGCAGGAGATCAACAGGCTGTCCACTGAAGTCCTGCGTCTGGAGGCCGAGGTGGCTCACTGGAGGAGAATGTCTCAGGTATGATGATCTGCTGGAGAGGTCAAAGGAAAAGGTTGACATGTTGGTGAAGACTTGAATTCACCCGGGGGGTCGGGACTAAACATTGATACAGCACAAACATGGCTGTGTGATGTTGTCCAAAACAGACCAGGATAAAGTGACCTTCAGGGTTAAAGTTCCTGCTACGGGACGTGAAGTGTCGGAGTATTGCTCTTGATTGTGAGGTACTGATGTAAATGTCATTTTTCATTTTCAGGCATCAACAGCAGCAGGAAGTGGAAACGGCGATCAGAGCGACATTCACAAACTTCAGCGAACTATAAAGGTGATTTATTTTTTTTCTTTATTGTAAGAATGAAAAACATTTCATTGTAAAATCTAAATCTTAAAGTTGCTCCTTAAAAATGTAACACGCTGCAGACTTTCCTGTTTCCAGCCTCTCGTGTTCTGAGGAGCTTTAGAGTCTTTTAGCTCATCGTTTTGGTTTTACAGGCGACATTTTAAAGATTTCTTTCCCCACTTCTCTCGTCATTGTCAGTCAGTTCAGCTGTTTTCAGTCGAGTAGCTTCACTAACGTCCTGCCTGACCTGCACCACATGGCAAACAGTCTATTAACCTTTAAATTAACGGAGCGTTTAGCGGATGAGAAGTCACATACTTCTCTCAGGAGTCGACAGAAATCTATCTAAAAAGAGTGAAGACTGGGATTAATGACTAATGGATGCTGATTAGTGTGTTAACGTGGACTCAAGTCTCCAGGGTTGAAGTATCCTGTTTTTGTGTTTGTTCATGTAAACATCGTATCATGATTTCAGATGAATCCTTATCCTGATTTTAAGAAACCCGGCATTTCTTTGTTCTCAGATTTCAAAATTTCCACGGTTTGTGTTGTAAAGAATAAACATCACAGGCGCCTGCACAAATAAGACGCAGTAATCATAAAGCAGGATACGAGTATTTATCATGTTTCCAGGGAGGTGAAGAACCAGGTCTCTCTGTGTGCAGGTAAACACCAGATCCTGAATATGATCAGAAGTCTCATAACCGGGACACTCAAGTTCCATGTTAACAAACTCAATGTTGTTTTGTGTGTGAGACTCTAACCTTGATGTTACCTCTGATACGGAAAAGGATCTGCGAGAGGAGATGAGTCGAGAGGTGGATGAACACCAGCATGAACTGGCCGCTCTGCAGGACGCTCAGCGGCAGAAGCTGGCCGACATCACGCGGCGACACAGAGACGAGTTAGCCGAGTACGAGGAGCGGATCGAGGAGCTGGAGGAGCAGATTCAGAGCGGTAAGTGGTGTCAGCGTCTCCTTTATGCAAAGCTCCGTCTGTTTGCATCAGGTCGACTTTGACATTGAATTTGAATTTATTGATTTAAAAAGGCACAATGCAATTTAACATAATTTCAATACAAAGCAGGAAACTGATGAGCTGTATAAAGAGTATTAACATTTGACATTAACACCCTCCTCCATTCGTCTCCTGCAGGTGGAAGTCAACCCGCTTCCCCTTCAGACGCCTCCAAGCTGCCTGACCTGGAGAAGACCGTGGGCTCCCTGCAGGAGGCTGCAGACCGACGGGAGGAGCAGCTGGAGGAGCTGTCTGCACGGCTGGAGGAGGCGCAGAAGAAGCAGTCCTCGCTGCAGCTGGAGAAAGAAGAAGTCCAGGAGGAGAACGCCGGGCTGCTGCAGAACTACACGCGGCTGCAGGCGTCCGTCTCCGAGCTTCAGACCCGCGTGCAGGAGCAGGAGGGGAAGGCTCTGCAGAAAGCTCAGCTGGACAACGAGATCCAGGTGTTGAGGAAAAAACTCACAGGTAGAGTTTAGACTAATGATGATTCAGACTCTTTAAAAACTGTCAAAATGACACTTTTCTAAAGTTTATTCTTTTTTATTGTAGTAAACTTAAATCAATGCCAGATTCTTATCACGGCGTCTGCATGAAGCAACACGCTGATCTCCTTCATAGGAAACCTAATTAACTAACATTTCTTCTTTCCAGACACAGAAATAGAAATGGAGAGACTGAAAAGCCTGGCTGAGGTAATAGTTGAAATAAATCAGTAACCATGCATGATGTTTAATATATATTCACACACAAAGCAGATGAATGTCTTCAATAATGTCTTTTGTTAATCAGGCGGAACCAAAAGAAGAAGTTGAGCATGCAGACATCTTAGAACTGAACACCATCATCGGGACACTGAGACAAGAAAAAGAAGTTGTAGAACAAGAAAAGGTTTGTTTGTTTATCAGTCTGTAAGATACTGTGTGACGTTAATGATGATGCAGAAGAGATCCAACCTTTGCTGGAAAATAATAAAAGCTTTTATTGTTTTCTCAGCTTGATCTTCAACAAAGACTGAAACTGGCAGAGGAACAGTTATCAAGTGGTAAAGAAGAAGCGGAGTCTGGTGAATGGGAGTCGTTGGAGGATCTGAAGGCGGAGCTTCAGAGGAGAGAAAAAGCTCTGAGGAACACCGAGGAGGAACGAGACACCCTGATGTCCGAGCTGGAGGAACTAGACCAGCAAAACCAGGAAGCAACACAGGTCTGACTGACGACAGCTTACCGTCTTTATTATTTATGAAGAATCATAAACATGTTGGTCAGTGTAGAACGTGCTCTGCAAAGGGAAGCTAAAGATCATCAACTGTTGAAAGTGAAAACAGAAAAGTTCACATCAGATAGTTTGCACACACACTCCCTCATATCCTGCTCAAATAAACACACATGCACAGAACACATGAATATGTAAACTCTCCTACTTGCACATGCATCATGATGTTCTCTTATCGAATAAATCTTTTTACTCTCTTTTCTGTTAACTCAATCTTTCTATATTTTTCCTACTTTTCTTTTTCCTGTTTTGTTTTCCTCTTTCTTCATCTCTCACTTCTTTGCTCTCCCTCTACTTTCTTTTCTTCTTCTTTCTTCTAAAATTCATTTTTCTACTTCATCATGTTCCACTTCTTCCTCTTCTTCAGCTCTTCCTCCATCTCCTATGTCTTGTATTTATAATAATCTTTTATTTCTCATAGTTATAAACCATTCTAAGGCCTATGTTGCTTTAATTACAGAATTTAAACTCCATGACACATATATAAAAAGAAACCCATCATAACAAACAATAACAGAGTAAAGTGAAATAGTTTGCTGACTTTAACTTTTGGATTTAAATGTCTTTGTTTGCAGCACATGATCTCTGTGAAGGAGCAGCTCAGCGGACAGCTGAAGGAGGCCGAGGCAGAAATGACGAGGCTGACTGCTGAGCTCAGCAAGACCAAAGACCTGAAGAAAGAACTGGAGCAAGAGCTGGAGACCCAAAAGGAGAAAATTAGCCAGAGTGCTTTCACCCTGAACGACCTTCACATGAGCAAACAGCAGCTGGAAGGGACAGTGAAGGAGCTGAGAGACAAACTGGGACTGGCACAGGAGAAGAGCAAGGAGGCAAGAAGAGAAACGACAGCGCTGAAGAAGACGCTGCAGGAGAGAGAGGAGCAACTGTGTGCTGCTAGAACAAAGTTAGATCAGGCAGGGGAGAGGGGAACTGAGGCACAGGGAGACACAGAGAAGCTAGCAGGGAAGGAGAGGGAGTTCTCAGAGCTGAGGAGAGAGTTGGATGAGTTGAGGCGCTCTCAGGAGAAGGTGTTGAGTGAGGACTACGAGTTAAAGATGGAGAACAGAAAGTTGATAACCGAGAGCGAGGAAGCAAACAGGCACATGAAAGAAAGCCAGACGTCTCTGAATCGATCGGTACGGGAGAAGGACACTCGTATCGAAGCTCTGAAGCTGGAGAAAAACCAACTCGAGGGGGAGTTGAGGCAGGCTGAGAGCACGCTGACAGAGCAGGCCAAGCAGTACCAGCAGACCATCGAGGAGTTGACCCGCGCCCGCTCCATGGACGCTTCAGCTCTGCAGACGGAGCACGAGAGGGCCATCAAACTGAACCAGGAGAAAGACATGGAGATCTCTCAGCTGAAAAGGGACATCGAGCAGTTAGCGTCCGACCACAGAGACACCAACGAGATGCTTTCGATCACGGTCGCGGGGCAGAAGCAGCTGACGGATTTACTGCAGGAGAAGGACGTCTTCTTGGATACGTTGAAACAAAACGCCTCCGATTTGCAGGCGGAGATGGAGAACAGTATTTCAGTTGCGACAAAGGAGGCGGATACTCTCAGACAGGCGCTGGAGGAGAAGGATAAACAGCTGGGAGGCATGAAGGAGGAGAACAGTCACTTAAAGGAAGAGATCGATCGACTGAGGGATCAGCAGAGCAGACCTCTGCCTCTGTCCGAGCCCAGGACTTTAGACATCATCACCGAGCTGGAGACAGAGATCACACAGCTCAAATCCTCCAGAAACAGACAGGAGGAGGAGGTCCAGACTCTGAGGAGAACCTTAGAGGAGCATCAGGCCTCTCTCCTCCTGTCACAGCACTCCCTCCAGGCTCAGCAGAGCGAGCTCGAGCAGGCACACGCTCGCCACCAGCAGACCACGCTCAACTACGACAGGCTCATCCACGCCCGAGAGGACGAGATATCCCGCCTCCAGCTGACTGTGGATCAGCTCAGCGAAAGCCGAGGGCGAGCCGACTCCCCTCCCGTGCGGGGGGACGTCATCCTGCAGGAGGAGAAAACACAGACTCTCAATCAGGACAACGGCAACGAGAAACACGACCTGTCCAAGGTGGAAATCGAGAAGCTGGTGAGAGGCATCAAAGAGAAAGAGACTGAGATCAGTCAGCTGAACGAGAAGAACCTCTCCCTGACCCGACAGCTCGATCAGCTGCTGGTGTCTCGGGATGAAGTGGGCAAACTGTCCCAGGTGATCCTGCAGAAGGATCTGGAGATCCAGGCGCTTCATGCCAGAGTGACATTAGGTGGAGTTGGAGGACACGCCCAGGATATCATGTATTTACAGCAGCAGATACAGGCCTACGCTGTGGAGAGAGAGCAGGTGTTAGCAGTACTCAACGAGAAGACCAGAGAGAACAGCCAGCTGCGCTCAGACTACCACCGCCTCATGGACATCATGGCCGGGAAGGAGGCGGCTCTGCTGAAGCTCCAGCAGGAGAACCAACGCCTCTCCAACATGAGCGACCCCTCAGGAAGCCAGGAGATGTTCAAGGAGACCATCCAGAACCTGTCCCGCATCATCCGGGAGAAGGACATAGAGATCGATGCTCTGACGCAGAAGTGCCAGACCCTGGTGACCGTCCTGCAGGCGTCGGGGGGAGGAGACTCTGGAGGCGTCAGCAGCAACCAGTTCGAGGAGCTGCTGCAGGAGAGGGACACGCTGAAGCAGCAGGTGAAGAAGATGGAGGAGTGGAAGCAGCAGGTGATCACCACCGTCAAGAACATGCAGCACGAGTCGGCTCAGCTGCAGGAGGAGCTGATCAAGCTGCAGGGTCAGGTCTCTGAAGACAGCGACTGCAGCTCCAAGCTGACGGTGGACTACAGCCGCTTGATCCAGAGCTACGAGCAGAAAGAGAGGAGGCTGGGGAGTCTGAGTCAGGAGCTCGCTCATGTGCAGCAGACCATCACAAAGCTCAGCTCCACCAAGGACGTCCTGCTGGGTAAACTTGACAGCGTGGTGCAGACTCCTGAAGTCATAGCTGCTCATTCAAGTGGACCTCTTCTCACAGCTGAAGCTCCGAGCCAGCAGACCTCTGCAGCAGAAGTGAATATTGAGAAACTGCAGGAAGAACTCGCCCGATTGCAAGCTCAATTAGCTGAGAGGGAAAATACCATCCGGACTATCCAAGAGAACAACCACCGGCTCTCCAACTCAGCGAATGCCTCAGAGATCGAGCAGAGGAGTCAAGCTGAGGGAGCCCGGCAGGTCAAAGAGAGGCTGGAAGCCCTTCAGAGGTCTGTGAGGGAGAAAGACCTGCTCATCAAAAGCAAAGGAGACCAGCTGAGTCAGGTCAGCGAGGCGCTGCGCAACCGAGAGAACGACAACGAGGTCCTGAAGCAGGCCGTCACAAACCTGAAAGAGCGCGCTCTGATTCTGGAGATGGACGTGAAGAAGCTGAAGGAGGAGAACGAGCTGGTGGCCGCGCGCTCTCGAGAGAAAGAGTCCGAGTTCAGAGCGCTGCAGGAGACCAACATGCAGGTTTCTCTGCTGCTCAGAGAGAAAGAGTTTGAACTGAGCGCCGTGAGCGAGAAGGCCGCCACTGTGGAGAAGATGCTCCAGGACAGAGAGCAGGTGAGTCTGATGCTCAAATTCAAAATACCAACATTTTCATTATTAGTCGTTTGTTTAATTCCGTTACTTCCTGGTTAAATAAATTAATCTTTTCCTTGTTTGTAAAGAAGCGCTCTCTTTAGTCCTTTATGTGTTTTACACTCTGATCGTTTTGTCGTTCAGGGAAAGTCCGGCGAGCTGAATCAGCTCCTGAATAAACTGAAGTCCATGCAGGACAAAGCCGTGGCCTTCCAGCAGGAGAGGGATCAGGTGATGATGGCGCTGAAGCAGAAACAAATGGAGACGACGGCAGTTCAAGCCGAGGTAGGAGGACAGAAAATACTCACTGCACGTTAAAGGAGCAATACGTAACTGTGACACGTTTACAACCAACAAAAACACAAGACATGGAGTCCATTACAAAGACAAAAGAGATCAATTAAAACTCGTACAGTTGGAAACAAACAGCTAGAAATCCAAATCCTAAACTCTGCAAGAGAGGGAAGAACTCTGAGCTTTAGAGTTAGCTGGAGGGCGCTTCATTAGTTTATGGCATCAAAAGAAAATGCAGATTTACCGAGTCAGAGAGAGCTCGAGGGACTTTAAGAACGAGCGGACCAGAGGAATGAGTCATGTAGGTCTGTGATGTCGGGGGCGGAGTTTCTGATAAGGGACTTGAAAATATTTAATTTGTGGGTTAGGGGTTAGGGTGTGTCTTCAAGAGAAGGCCGACCGACCTTCTCATTCAGGTCCCAGTGATGAGTGCAGAATCTAACACCAGTTATACATCTGAGTGACAGACGGCATGCAGAGGCTTTAGAGGTGAAGCTGCAGCATGTCTCTTATCACAATCAACCAACAACATTCTTTTTATTTTCCTCCTAGCTTCAGCACGTGAGAGATAAAGAACAGCGTCTCAACCTGGAGCTGGAGAGGTTGCGTAATCACCTGTTAGAGATCGAGGAGTCGTACACGAGGGAGGCGGTCTCTTCAGAGGACCGGGAGACGGAGCTGCGGAGGAGGGTGGCCATGCTGGACGAGAAGCTGGCAACTTCTTCAAGTGCTGTGGAGAACGCCAGGTTAGTGGAAACAAGACGTCACAGTGGATCAGTGACAAAGAAATATGCAGAACAAGAAGAACCCTAAAATACCTGAACTGAACTATTCAATCTATAAAATATAAAGAAGTCTCTGCGGTTTGATTTAGTGAATGTGTTCTGAACGATCGTCTGTCTGCAGCCAACAGGCCAGCATGCAGGTTGAGTCTCTGCAGGAGCAGCTGAGCGGAGCGGTGAAGCAGAGAGACGACGCTCTCGCACATCTCCGGACCTCACAGGAGCAGGTCAACCAGTACGCAGTGTCGCTCTCCAACCTGCAGATGGTGCTAGAGCAGTTTCAACAAGGCAAGTCAGCTCCTTCAACATGAACACTGTGGATTCTCTGAGATCACATCTCTTGGTGTGAGCGATGCGGCAGACTGTAACTACTCTGTTTGTTTTTTTCTTCTCTCGTCCCGTCAGAGGAGAAAGCCATGTACTCTTCAGAGCTTGAGAGGCTCAAGAGGGACAAAGAGGAGTGGAGAAGAAAAGCTGAGAGGCTGGAAGACCAGGCATCTGCACTCCAGGTGAACCAACGATCATCAACTGATCAAAGAGTCCAAACTGTACACACAAGACGCTTTCCACTGAAGCAGCAGTTACCACAAAATCCAGTATACACGTCTCAGTGGTAGATACTTCAGAGGCAGCGTCTCATAGTCCTCAACTGTCATGTTGTGTGCAGCTGTGGGTCTCTTTCAGTACCATCTGTGTCCACCAGGTGGAGTTTGTAATCCTGCTAGCTTCAAGCCGTTTCAAGCCGTGATATTTACGTCCCTGTGATGTTTCAACTTTAATCTGAATGTTGCCGACACGTAATGTGTGGACGTACTGACCCCCCCCCCCCCCCCCCCCGCCCTCTGTACCCCCCCTATCTTCCTCCAACACCTTCAAAACTTTTACAAAGATTTAAAGAGACCAGATCCCCCAGACACAGATCACCAACCTGAAACTCCTTCTCCCAGTTTCCACAGACTCACTTTGGGGACAGGTTGCAAGAATCAGTTTGTGCTGAAACAGCCTCTTGCAAAACACAATACGAGGAAATAATTTACTGTCATGTCGTGTGCAGCGGGTGATCGTGGCGGCTGCACTTTCAGTCATGACGTTTCATGTCTCAGTGTTTTAAACTGCTGTATTCGTTGCACCTGTGTGAAGAACGCAGCTCATTTATTATAAAGAAAAATAGATGATAACAGTTGGTTTTGTGCAGGGAGTTGTGCTCTACATGATCACAGTGTTCTCTCTTTCCTTCAGATAAACCTGGACGAAGCGAACGCTGCTCTGGACTCGGCGTCCCGTCTCACCGATCAGCTGGATCTGAAGGAGGAGCAAATGGAGGAGCTGAATAAACAAGGTGAGCTGCAGCTGCTTGTTCCTGCATTCATCCTTTAATAAAGACCTTTAATGGACTGATTCAAAGTCCCTCCATCAGCTTTTATCTGGCAGTGAAATGAAGCTATCCTCATGTGGCGGCCATAAGTTAACCCTTTACCCGCCTTACATGCACACGCTGTATGCACGCTCAAGTTTGTTTTCTTTATGTTGCACATGTTCTTATCAGTGTCTCGATAACGGAGCAGAGACTGACCCCCCCCCCCCATGTCCCGTCTGTACGGCTCTCGTGTTATTTTTTGTTTGTTATTTTTTGTTTTCACACTCGGCAGATTTCACTTTTATATCGCTCTCAGACGCGACGTGGACGTTACATCATGGTTATGAGTCCAGACCTGATAGGAGGCTTTACATTATGTTTGCTTTATGATTCAGTCAACACAGCGGCTCTATTTAAAGGAGACGGGCTGTGAGAAAGTTCAACAGGCTCAGCAGTGAAAGGACAACGCTGGTATGTCGGGGACGAGTCGGTCCAGATCGAGACTGTTTGAGACAAAGTTCAAGATGAAGAGCCTGAAATGAAATAAATAAAGTGCAATCTTTGAATAAATTCTGGAATAACTTTTAGCATCTGTGTTAAAATAAAATCCTTCTGCTGCAGAAAAATTATATATTTATTCATGATTAAAAAAAACACAACTTGGGAGAAGTTGAGTTACCGCCCTACGAACTCTTAATTTACATGTTTTAACCCAGTTTCTCTCTCTCTCTCCCCCCTCTCTCTCTCTCTACTCTCTCCCCCCTCTCTCTCTCTCCCCCCTCTCTCTCTCTCTCTCTCCCCCCTCTCTCTCTCTCTCCT